>NW_028245991.1:0-52919 GCF_964263255.1 Lissotriton vulgaris
AGGCTCTAAGTATTTTAGGAGAAGTAGATCATTCATGAAAGAGGTACTGTATTAGCAGATAATCAGCCCTAGAGTAAGAGTTGTGGGGTTGTGAATTAAATGTATTTTCGTTGCCAGTAGGATTATGGGTTGACCAACTGTCTATACGTTTGTGTGATCTACAAAAATTGAGAAACTCGGCATGAATTCTATTGGGTCTAAATCTCATATTTGATAGGTGTACAAGAGTCCAATCCATAGGGAGGTTAAAATCCTTCCTATTATAATGTCTACATGTTGTGGTAAGTCCAAGATAACCAGAAGCCAGGGTTGTCTTTATTTGGTATGTAAACATTAATAATATAAAATTCAGTCTTTTAATTTTTTAGCTGAGATGATTAGCCATCTACCTAGCTTATCTTATTAGCGAAGGGAAGCAGAAGTGTCAGATGTTTTAGAAATTAGTGTAATTACCCCATTTTTGTTAGGGTGTGCAGGAGAGGTGAAACAGTCACTAATCTGTGGGTATACAAATGCTTGTGTCTACCTTGGTGAGATCCTTGTCTCTTGGAGATGAAGAATATCTCCTTTCAATATGCTGCAATAATCAGTTATTCTTTTCCTTTTGACGGGGTGAATAAGCCCTTCTGTGTTCAATGAAAGCTTTTTTAGTCACTGTGAATTGCCGTTAAACATGGGCATAGTGAGGCAAAAGAAGTAGTTTCTGTCCTGTAAATCCAGTTCTGTAGTAGGGGTATCTCTGTTAAAGTCATGATCTAGTGAATAGTCCCGCCAATGTGCGTGGACCCCGGCAATCAAAAATAATCTCTTAAATTGTCAAGAAATGCAGAACTGCAAAGACACTTAAGAGAGAATTAAAGACAAATAATGCAGCCTATATCCACAGGCTACACTGTCCAGTACTTCAACTAGAAATTCCACAAAAAAACCACACAACACAGCCTGCCCAGTTTCTTCCATAGAGAAACTTGCCTCTACCAGTAAAAGCCTCTGGAATGATAGAGAGTAAGGCATGGACAGACAAGCCCCATAGGCTGCCATTATGTGGCTTAAATAGGATACTGTGCCTTTAAGAGAACTTTCCAGAACTTCTCCCAGTATCCCAGAATGCACAGCAGGTCCCCTTTACTTTCAGTTCTTTTTGAAGGCGAAGCATGCCAGACCTGTAGCATTCCGTACATGAATATCTTTCTCCACCGGGGAGGAGGGCGGGCGCTTATGACTATAACAGAGATACCCCTACTACAGAACTGGAGTTACAGGACAGAAACTACTCCTTCTGTAGTAGGGGATCTCTGTGTATAGTCATAATCTAGTGAATAGAATGGCAAGCCCATCCCCACACCAAAGCGGCGGTGGAGAGAAGAAAATTAACACCACTATTATGCGAACAAATTTCGCAGCGGAGCCTGCCCAACCTGAGCATCTGCCCTGGCATCAGTGTCCAGACAGTAATGCTTAGCAAAGGTATGAACCCACTTCCAAGTGGCCGCCTTGCAGATTTCTGCAATTGGAACATTACGGAGTAAAGCTGTCGTGGCAACTTTGCCCCTGGTGGAATGAGCCTTAGGTTTACCCCCTAAGGTCTTACTAGCTTTTTGGTAACACAACTGTATGCAGGACACAATCCACCTAGAGATGGACTGCTTAGAGGTAGCAAGACCCGTCCTGACCGATCCATAATTGATAAACAACTGGTCTGACCTACGAATATCTTTGGTTTTATTCAGAAAAAAAGTTCAACACCCTCCTAACATCCAGGGAATGTAGAGACCTTTCCGCTGGAGATGAAGGATTCTGAAAAAACGTAGGCAAAGTTATGGTCTGGTTAACATGAAAATCAGAAATAACCTTGGGAAGAAATTTAGGGTGAGTTCGCATAACAACCTTAGCAGCATGAAATACAGTATAAGGTTCTTGGCAACACAATGCCTGAATTTCACTCACCCTGCGGGCCGATGTAATGGCCAAGAGGAACGCCGCCTTCCAGGACAGGTGCTGCAACAAAGCCTTATGAATAGGTTCAAAAGGCTCCTTCATCAACCTGGACAGCACCACATTCACTTCCCATGAATGCGAAGGAAGCCTGACAGGAGGGAATACTTTCTTCAAGCCTTCCAGAAAATCTTTGATCACAGGGATCTGGAAGAAGGAAGTCTGTGAAGGGCATTTCCTGTAGGCAGTCAACGCAGCGAGATGAACCTTAATGGAATGAACATTAAGGCCTGACTGCGCCAACTGTAGCAGGTAAGGAAGGATGACATCTTCCTTGCACGTCGTTGGGTCATAGTTCTTGGACTTACACCAGATACAGAACCTTTTCCACTTGTAAGCATAGGAAGTCCGAGTGGAAGGTCTCTTAGACTCCTTCAGTATGTCCATGCAATCTTCAGGCAGATTCAAATGGCCATATTGCACTATCTCAGGAGCCATGCTGCCAAACTCAAAGACGAGAGGTTGGGGTGCAACATCTGCCCCCCGAACTTCGTGAGAAGGTCCGGCCTGCACGGCAGCCGTATGTGAGGAAGGAGAGACCGGTGAAGCAGGTCCGTGAACCACCACTGCCTGGGCCATTCCGGAGCAATGAGTATCATCCGTTCCCTGGACCGGGCCAGCTTGATGAGTATCGCTGGAATCAGGGGAATGGGTGGAAAAGCGTACAGAAAGCTGTTCGACCAGTTGATCCATAGCGCATTCCCCAGCGTCCCTTGCTGGTAGTACCTGGAGGCGAAGTCTCGGCATTTGCTGTTTTCGGCGGTGGCGAACAGATCTATGTCTGGAGTTCCCCACCTTGCGAAGATTTCTCCTAGTACTTCGTCGTTTATGACCCATTCGTGGTTTTCCTGAATCAGTCTGCTCAGTGTGTCCGCCTGAACATTCTGCACACCTGGTAGATGGGTAGCCATTATCGTCAGTCCTCCAGTGCCTCCAGGCCAGTGCCAGACCGCCTGCGCCTCCTGCGACAGAGTGCGTGATCTCGAACCCCCTTGCTTGTTGAGGTAATACATCGTGGTCGTATTGTCCGTCTGTACAAGCAGAGAGTTGGTCTGAAAGGGCGGATGAAAGGCCTTCAGTGCCAAGCGAACAGCTCTGAGTTCCAGGAAATTGATGTGGTACGTGGCCTCCATCGGGGACCACGTTCCTTGAATATGTAAGTCTCCGGAGTGCGCCCCCCAACCGTGGAGAGAAGCATCCGTCACTACAGTCTCCTTGGGAATGTCCTTGTGGAAGGGAACCCCTCTGAGGAGATTCTCCGCTGAACACCACCACTTCAGAGACTGAAGAGCATGCAGAGACAGTCGTATCTTGTTGTCCCAAGAACCTTTCCTCTGATCCCACTGGTCCTGCAAGCACTCTTGCAACGGTCTCATGTGCAGTCGTGCGTGTGGGGTTAGGAAGATACAAGAGGTCATCGATCCCAGTAGAGAAGGCACCGTCCTCACTGTTGTAGATGGATTGGTCATAAGGGCCTGAGCCTTCCGAAGGAGTGATAATCGTCGCTCCTCCGAAGGAGACACGCTTGCTGACAGCGTATTGATGGAGGCTCCCAAGTACTGTATGCATTGGACCGGAGTCGGGACAGACTTGGACATGTTGATGTGCAACCCCAGCTTGTTCAAGAGAACGCACGTCTTCTGGAAGTGTGCTTGAGCTTCCGAGAAGGAGGCCTTGATCAACCAATCGTCAAGGTACGGGTAGACAAACACCTTGTTCTTCCTCAGGTGTGCTGCTACCACCGCCATGCACTTCGAGAATGTTCTCGGCGCAAACTTTAGTCCGAATGGGAGTACTGTGTATTGATAATGATTGGCGCCGACTTGGAATCGCATGAACTTCCTGTGTTTGTGTGCCATGGGCACATGGAAGTACGCATCTTGTAGATCTATAGCACATAGCCAGTCTCCCTGTTGCAACTGAGGATAAATCTGATGCAATGACAGCATGCGAAACTTCTCTCTGCGAATCCATTTGTTTGCCTGTCGCAAGTCCAGAATGACAGAGGAGATATTACACAAGGAGCCAACAAAAATGGGATTAGATCAAAAAGCAGCTATTATAAATCTCTCTAATATCACTCTCAATGCAATAGAAAATCAAGTCCTAGAAAAGGGTTTAGGCTTTGCCATTAGTACTCGAGTTAATAAGTATAACTTCGAAAGAGTCCTCCAGGGATTTTTTAGAAAAATCAGGCTTCAGGAGTTCTTTAGAGACAAACCACCTAGAGAGGGCCCTACCAACAAAAGTCTTAAACCAAAATCAACCTGGACACCTAATATAGGCATGGTCAACAAACAAGTTGACTTATTTGAAAAAGTGGTAGAAAGTAACATCTCTTCACTGTTAAAGCATCCTCTCACTGGCATGAATAACCTAAGTGGAGATGAAAGGACAGCATTAAAAAATTTAGAAAACAATGAGCTTTTAACCATTAAACCTGGAGATAAGGGTGGCAGTATAGTTTTAATGAATACCGATGATTATAACAATAGAATGATGTCTTTCTTAAATAATGTGGAACATTATTGCTCCGCAAGTAGACAAGAATGGAATGCGTTGATCCATAGAGTTAATGCGCTTCTTAAATTTGCCCATGAGGATGAAATAATCTGTTTAGATGAATACAATTTCCTAAGAAATGAGGCACCGATTATTCCTGCCCTGTACGGACTCCCAAAAGTCCATAAAAACATATTAGACCCGCCTATGCGGCCCATTGTATCATCTATTAATTCGATCACAGAACCCCTTAGCAAGTACGTAGATAGGTTTCTTCAGCCGATCGTGGCAATACAGAAAGCGTACATAAAAGATACAACCAGTATGATTGATAAAATCGAAGGTCTATCATATGACACTACCACACAATGGCTAGTGACATTAGATATAGAGGCCCTCTATACCAATATCCCACAGGATGACACCATCAGGATGTTAGAGGGTCTCTTAAAGAAGGATGCAGAAGACTTAGATCAACATGCTACATTCATTCTGGATTGCGCAGAAATTATTTTGAAAAACAATATATTTTTATTCAAAAATAATTTTTTTAAACAGATAAAAGGGACCAGCATGGGGGCAACCTGTGCCCCTAGTTTAGCTTGCTTATATGTAGCAGCTTTTGAAGACAAACACATGTTTAATACCATGGCACCATTCAGTGAAAACATTTCATGTTGGTCGAGATACATCGACGAAATGTTTTTCATTTGGACGGGCACTTTAGAATCATTAAATGAATTTATTCTTTGGTTGAACCTTGGGGATAAAAACCTCAAATTCACCTCAAATTATAGTAAAGATGCAATTGAATTCTTAGACATTAAAATCAGAGCAGACAATGCAGTCTTGGGCGTCGATCTATATACTAAGCCAACGGATCGAAACACACTGCTTCACTACAAAAGTAATCATCCCAATAGCCAGAAGGATAACATACCGTTTGGTCAGTACCTACGCATCAGAAGAAACTGTACTAATATACAAGACTATAATAAACATGCAGATGCTCTATCTGAGAAACTTAGAAATCGTGGATACCCAAATAAATTAATCAAAAGAGCGTACAAACGCGCTAAATATTATAATAGGGAATCATTGTTCAATAAAAACAAAGAAGATAATAGGAACAGAACAAATGACAGATTAATTTTCGTAACTAATTATAGCGCAGCAAGCAATAAGATAAAAAACATTATAAATCGCAATTGGTCATTACTTAACGACAGACCAGGCGTAAATATCCCGAAACCTATGTTCAGTTTTCGACTAAACAGAACAATCAGAAATTGTCTAGTTCCTACTTTTAAAGAGAAAACCCGAAATACTTGGAACACAATCAACAATACCCCTCTGCCCACGGGGAACTTTGCTTGTAATATGTGCACTAACTGTACATCTATGATCAAAGGAAATGTAATACAGTATAATGGAATAGAACATAAAATAAAAAAAATTGTAAACTGTAAAACGAAAGATCTGATCTACATGATTCAATGTCCATGTAATAAAGCATATATTGGAGAAACAGCCAGAGAAGTAAAAACAAGGATAACAGAGCATAAGTCTGCTATCAGGACACAAAAGAAATCAGCCCCTCTTGTGGAACACTGGATAACCCATAACCACAAATTAGAAGAACTTAAATGGTGTGTCATTGAGACAATAACACACAGCACCAGAGGTGGCGATTGGAATAATAAAAGAAAGAAGAGAGAACAGTTCTACATGTCTTTATTCAATACTTTTCGCACTGGCTTAAATAACAGAGAAGAGTGGGAAAGACTAATCTTATAAGATCTGCCATACTCCATTTGTAACTGATCCCATTCCATAAAAACATATAGTCCAGAACAACCCAGGAAACTATGATTTATAAACTTTATGGTTTGAAACCACCAGTTTAGGTCTTGGTTAGTCTAGATTTGTTATGTGTTTTTTATTTTAATATAGTTGATTAATGTACATGAGTCAGTGTTTATATTTTGAAACGCACACAAATATAAATTGTTGATAGTTTGTTCATGAATTTATTTGGTTAATTAATTAAACAACGCTGTTTTCTCTGAGAGTAATGATTATCTCCAATGATATAGTGCCAGTATAAATGCTGAAAGGACATATTGTATATTTATGCAATGTAGTATGATATATGCCTGCTATGTTTAAATGTGAGAAGGGCCGGAAGATAATGCGTTGAAACCAAACAATTATTCCAGCATTAGCAGGTTCGATAAAAAGGTGGTTATGGATAGGTTCGATAATTTTGCAATTCCAGCATTATTACACGATTGCGCATATTTGTGAGTGTTTAAGCCACCTATGTAAACAGTATGTTGATTCTATCTATCCAGTGTTTTCCCAATCCAACATGGCCGACACGTAAATATTCTTCGGAAAATTAGATCAAGAACTTGAAGGCGTTATAAACCCATTTATTATATATAGTCTACATTAGTAAATACGCAGGCCAACAATACTCCATCTAGTACACTAGGATTAATTTTAAATAAAAGCTGATATTATATTAATCTACTTCCGGGTAACTCGGCATTTTTTCCGTAATCAAATTAGATACTAACACTGAACAAAACCAGGCTATAGGATATAAACATAGAGCCCTCACTTCGGGTTTTGGTTTGATTCTATTAACGGCAAGAAAAACTACAGAGTAATCAGTCCGTTTCATCACTTCCGGGTTATGTGCAACAGCGTCAGCATAAAGACGCCGTCTTAACAGTGCACAGAGCAGACCTTGAATCATCACGAAGGCATCACAGACAAGAGCACGGAGGAGCAGGGAGGCCGTATCTTTCACACAAGGTAGGCAGACTCTGAGCCGTTCGGTGTAGAGATGGATTGCAGGTAGACTAGGGGTCACCAATAATTTTTAAAACCGAAGCTAGAGGTAGTCTCTTCCCCCGGGATGGGTCATTAAATCCTTCTGAGTACAACTGTAGTAATGACGGGTAGATTACACAGGGTATGTTTTATGGCGTTTCCCTTTTCTTTTCTTCACCGTAAATGCAACAGACGCCTAGTTAATAGTAAACGAACACCGGACAACAGCATAATATAGAAAATAGAGGTACCGCTTTACAATAGCGAACATAGAGTTACATCTTCTCCTTTTTTACATTGTTCCCACCACAGACTCTCTTCACAAATCAAATAAGAGAAGTTTTGTTTCAACAAATATCTTCAAGTTTAGGAAACCCTATGACGAACCTGAATTAACAACAGGTTAGTAAATATGCCCGGCAAATTGCTTGCGATATGTACAGTATCGTCTTAATGAATTAAATATAGAAAATTCCAGATTAATTTTTAATCTATCCAGGTTTTTAACTGTCTCATGAAATATCCCCAGCATCAACGGTGGCCCCTCTGTGCATATTGAATATTGGTTCATTAACATTGAAGGTAAACCAGCACGATATCAAATTCATCACAGCTATTAGGACTTTACAGTGGATAGGATACCACTAAAAATATCTTCTGTTTATTTTTTTGCATATAGCTCCAATGAGAGTAGAACAGCTGAGTATTCAGTATAACAGTGGAAAAGAATTGATATACTCTTTCCAATAGAAATACAGGTATGATCAAAGAATTCTTTTACAGACACAATAGCGGCGGTTTATTTATACACAATGATGCCTTTAAGTAATGTAATAGAGATCATATAATGATAAAAAGTACAAAGAGAGGCCATGCGCCCTTAATGTCCGCTTGTTTTCTCGCTATCCAAAATCGATAGAGCGCTGGGTATCAGTAGCATAAAGAAAAGATTAGCAAAGTAATTTTGAGACCCTATATAACAAGTAGGGTCGCAAATTTCCTAAGCTGTTATTTCTAGGTGACTATTACAAATAGAGTAATCAGTCATCATTTCATGTCTCATTGAGTAGTCATGTATATAGTGTAGCAGGTGCAATATTTATCCTCAAATGTGGACAAGTAGTATTAAATTACTTTTATTTTAACTTCTGAGATGTCAAGTCAATTGTTAATGTCCTGAAGAAGGTGTGAAGATCAGACAAAGCACCGAAACGCCGCGTCGACTGTTTTTTCTCACTTGACTGTACATGATTGTTTTACCTTTGTTTGCATATAAATATATGACTGTGTCACTGTTGGTGGCTTTTATTAATTGTTTTTAATATGTTTTAGATTGTAACCCGTTCGGGAGGAAATAAAATCCATGTTTTAATTTTGCTAAATTTTGGTTGCTTAGTGTTATTAATCCTAAGTGACCCTATGGTTTTTGTCTACTTTGCACTTGCTTTTGGTTTTTGAGATTCACTAGCCATTCATTTATTACAAGGTTAATAAGAGTTACTTTAATGTCTAAAGGTAAACCCTAATCAGGAGATATGGTTAATGTATCTAACCAATCACAATAAAGACAGGGACCCTAACAGCTTTTCTAACCGCAAGTCCAGAATGGGCCTGAACGCGTTCTTGTCCTTCTTGCGGACCGGGAAGAAACGAGAGTACAGACCTCTTCCTCTCTAAGACAGAGGTACGTCTTCTATCACCCTTTTCCTTAACAGGATATCGGCCTCCGCCTGGAGCTCGCGCAGCTGGAACTGCGAGCTGACCTGTGGAATCACTGGAGGCGGGCTGGTGAACCGAAGACTGTATCCACTGCAAACAATATTCAGCACCCACTTGTCCTGAGTAATTTTTCTCCACTCTGCATGAAAAAATTGAATGTTTCCCCCTACCGGAGTGGGTAACGGATCCGGGGGAAGTAAGCGCTCAGGGCCTAGACCCGGCCGGGCCTTTGGTCGCTGGTGCCGACTGTTGGCCGCCTCTGCCCTTCTTGGGCTTCTGGAACGGCCTACGGAACTGCTGTTGTTGCTATTGCTGTCCCGAACCTTGGCCACGCCCTCTGCCCTGTCCACCGAACCGTCTTTGGAACGGGCGGTACGCTTTCTTCGTCTCTTTGGGCTTCTCCAGACCCACAGCCGTGAGCGTTTCGGCCTCCGCCTTCATGCAGGCCATTTCATCATCCGCATGTTTCCCAAATAGGGTTTCGCCAGAGAATGGAAGATTGGCAACCCTTTGCTGTGCGTCAGGTTTCAGTGACGTAAGGCGGAGCCAGGCATGTCGTCGCTGGTTAATCCCATGGCAAAAGCCATGCGCTGCCAAGAGGGACGAATCGGCTGCAGCGCTGATAATCTGATTCGCCACCAGCATCCCCTCATTTAACACCTCCTGGAAATCTTGCCTCTTTTCACGAGGCAGGTGTTCCACAAACTGCTGGAGGGAGTCCAAGAGGGCACGGTCATAGCGTCCCAACAAAGATGTGGCACTCGCAGCCTTCATGGAGGTCGCCGATGTTCCACACACCTTCCTTCCCGCCGAATCCATCCATCTAGACTCTTTGTCTGGGGGGACTGTAGATGACAGGGTGGTAGCATGCTGTTTGCGAGCCGTCGTCACTATCACAGAATCTGGAGGAGGTTCCACCGTTACAAAAGCCGGATCAGAATCGGGAGCCCGGTATTTTTTCTGTAGTCTCGAGGGGGCCGCCCTAGCCACCGCCGGGGTGAGAAAAAGGTCCATGGCTGGTTCCTCCAGGCCCGGCACCAGTGGCAATAGTGGACAAGACAGGTGTTTCTGGTGCAGTGTCTCGAAAATTACCGATATCTTGGGCGTGGGCACCGTCAACGAAATGCCCAATTTTGCTGCGCCTCTTAAAAGGACATCGTGAAACGCCACCAGATCATCAACCGGTGACACCCTTGTGTCCGGTGACCCCGACAAGGTCGGAGAGTAGTCCCTGGTCCCTGAGGACCTCTAATGGGAGCGAGACCTGTGCCTCCTCTGGCGGCGCGACCTCCCAGTTCGTGGGCGCTCCGCCAGTTTCCGTGGAGGCGTCTTCCGTGGCCTAACCTGGGGTCTTGGTCTAGGAGTCCCCTTAGGTGGTGTAGGAAGAGGAGGCAGTGACGCCGACCTCGGCGGAGGAACAGGAGGGATCTCCAATCGAGGGGCGGGCCCATGCGGTGGAAGTGGTGGTGGTGGTTTTCCTGAGGGAGGAAGCGGTGGAAGAGGAGGGTTGACGGGAGGATCCTCCTTAGGTACCGGAGGAGGGGGAGCCTTCGGCCGAGGTGGTGTATATACCTCCGAGGATTCCGAGCCCGGTGACTTCATCGGAGGAGGGGACTGCGAACCAGCCCCTCCAGTAGGTGATCGCCGTCTCCGGCGCCCTCCACCAGACTCAGCATGACTTCTGGCGCCAGAACTCCTTCTGCGCCGCTTAGGAGAGTAGGAACAACTCCTAGAAGCCGATCTCTTCCTCCTCGACTCCGAGCATCGCTTTGCCGGTGTCGAATGTCGCCTACGCGACTCCGGCGTCGAACGTAACCTCCGCGACGCCGACCTCTTCTTCCTCGACGCTGAATTCTGCCTCCGCGGCGTCGACCGTTCCATTCTCGATGATGAGCGTCGACTCCTCCTCGACGCCGTCCGCTTTCTCGAGGTCCTCGACGTCAAGAATCCCCTCGACGCCGACCGTCTTCTTGATGGCGAATGGTAGTGTCGCCTCGATGGCGAGCCCCGATGCCTGTCGCTTCTCCTTCGACGCCGATAGCTCGACGCTGGCGTCGACGACGACGACGAAGACGCCGTTGACGGTGGTTTCGACGGCGGCCTAACCAGGCTCTTCGACGTCGAATCTTCACGCCGTCTCGACCCGGAGCCCTGGGGAGATGGGGAACAGACCGCCGTCATCCCTCTTGACGTCGTCGTTGATGCAATCGACGCCGACGGAGACTGGGACCGTTTGCTGGTCTTCCTGCCTCTGGGGAGCCCCCCAGAGGCCTCAGCAGAGGCAGAGGGAACCTTCCCAGCCTGCCCAGACCCACCTGCAGCCTGCAGTTGTCTCTCCTCCAGGCCTTGAAGCCTAATCTTCAGCCTTTCCCTCAGGGTCCTTGCTGAGAGGTGCTGGCAGATGTCACAATCTTCAGCGACATGTGCTTCAGGGAGACAGATAATGCAGACGGCATGTGTATTAGTCTTGGACTTCTTCCTTCCACATGCTGGGCATTTGTCGAAAAGAGCAGGCATTTTAGAGCCCTAAAAAGCCTGAACAACCACACAGGAATGAAGGGGAAAGACCAAGAAATATAAACAAAACAAAAATCAAATATAAACCCTTGAAAAAGGGAGAGCTTAATGCCATGGTCCTGTTAGCAGGAGACGGAAAAAAGAACTGAAAGTAAAGGGGACCTGCTGTGCATTCTGGGATACTGGGAGAAGTTCTGGAAAGTTCTCTTAAAGGCACAGTATCCTATTTAAGCCACATAATGGCAGCCTATGGGGCTTGTCTGTCCATGCCTTCCTCTCTATCATTCCAGAGGCTTTTACTGGTAGATGCAAGTTTCTCTATGGAAGAAACTGGGCAGTCTGTGTTGTGTGGTTTTTTTGGTGGAATTTCTAGTTGAAATACTGGACAGTGTAGCCTGTGGATATAGGCTGCATTATTTGTCTTTAATTCTCTCTTAAGTGTCTTTGCAGTTCTGCATTTCTTGACAATTTAAGAGATTATTTTTTATTGCCAGGGTCCACGCACATGGGCGGGACTATTTACTAGATTATGACTATACACAGAGATCCCCTACTGCAGAACTCTTATTGTGGGGGGGGGCTAGGCTAGCAGCCGAGCACGATGGCTGCCTAGTAGAAGAGCTCCGGTGAAACCGCGGCCCTTCAAACAATCCGACAAGTCATCCGTCATCCCAGTGACCTCCAGGGGCTGGGACTGAGGCCCGCGACTGGGCGGCAACGGCTGGGCAAACTCCGGAGTTGATCGAGAGCCGGAAGGTGGAGAAATGTCTGAGTGCGCCAGAGCGGCCTAACAGTAAGCGGCAGACCGGGGACTAAAGTTCGCAGGCGACCCGACTTCCGACGCAATTGCGCAGGGGACCGTGCTGCGGTCAGTGCTTAATTTGTGCCGGTGCTATCCGGTGCTTAGCACCGGGACTTAAATATCAGGGCCGGGTCTATGAATATCCTGCGCGCACGCCGCACACCCACATTGATGGTTTGTTTTTTCATGTAAATATACCTTCTTATTGATTGTACTCTCCCCGAGACTGTCTCTGTGCAGCCGCAGGCCCGCCCCGCAGCGTGCATGTTTTGTGTTCATGAATCGATATCATGTAAATATATTTATTTCGCCGCCGGCCGCCGAGTCTCATCATACTGTCAGAGTCAGAGTCAGTACTGTGTGAACAATCACCGGTGCGGCCGCGGCGTCTTCTTCACACTTGCAAGTTGCGCCGCCGGCCCGTGCCCCCAACTCGCACATCACTTGAGGTAGCAGCTGCAGCCCTGCTGCCTGCCCCCTGCCCCAAAGTCCGTCCACTGTCCAAGAAAGATAGATAACTAACTAAAGCCAACTTGCAAATCATCTAAGTGCTCCCGGCGCTACTCGTGTAACAACTAACATTACATCCTGACACGGAGTCAACGCGCCGCAGTGCCATTAAATGCATGAAATTGCTCCGAGTCTCAGTCACCGCATATTGTCCTGATATTATGTTTACTCCACACTCCCATGCCAGGAGAGACCTCACCACACTATAGCGCCCCTCCTCCTGCACGTCCATCCATGTACTTCAGCCCCTGCTCGTACTGTGCTAGCCTAGCGCCCTGAAGCTCACTGCGTTGGCGCTTTATAAAAACACCTCTAGAAAAGAAACGGGAGCTCCAGGCACCAGAGCACCTCTCTGCTCACAGTGGAGTGACCCCTCCCCTTGTCCGACTCCTATCAGGCAGCCCACCCCCCACCCCGGCCCCCTCCTAACCCCAGGGGCGAGTCTTGATATCTCGAGGGTCCCCTTGGGGAAGCTCATCATGGCACCTCAAACTGAAGTCCTAGGGCGCTGCCGCTGCGTTGACATGCCAGCTGTAGAAGGTGCTATACAAGGAAAAACTGACAACGTACTCTGAACCCGCTTTCTGTGAACTGCCAGGATCATAGGGGGCTCTGTGGGGTAGACACAACATCATCGTTAATGCTAGAAACGAGCTTGAAGTGCCCTAAAATCAATTGAGATGCAATATACCGATGAGATTATAAATAACATTGAATAATAAATAAAATATCTATATATATAATCAAAATATTTGTGTGAAGTTTCGTTTTTCATCATCATGGAGTTGTTGACAGTTTCTGTTTGCCAGTGGGTGGGCGGGCCACGGAAGTTCAGTTGGTGGGGCCGAGCTGGAGCCTGGAGGTTCTGATGGGGGTAGGGGCCAGCTGGGGGCTGTGCGCGCGGAAGCGCGCGCAGATTTTTTTTCACTTGCCCTCTTCCACCAGTTGCAGCCACGCCCCAGCATAACTGCGCTGCGCAGTTACAGCGGCAGCTCCACACGCCACGAGTGGAGTCCACATTAAGTTAGCCCGGCGGCCCAGGCCCGACCAGTACTGCCAACGACGAAGCTGAAGGGCAGCCGCAGAGCTGGGCTGTGCTGCTGCCTGCTGTGCAACTGGCGTGACGGTCTGGTGTGCCGTAGTGGTGGCGACGCGTCATGGCACTGAGTGCAGCCAGTACTGTGTGTGTGTCACAGTGTGTGTCTCAGTCTGCCACTGCACTGCAGACCGCGGCCTGGTAACGTAGCAGGCTGAAGCAGGCAGCAAAGTACAACAGTGCAGTGTGAAGCAGCTCTTTGTGTCCTGGCCTGCCGACCAGCCCCACCACGAATAACGGTAAGAACTGGAAGAAGCTACAAATTAAGTTAAGCAAAGCACAGAAGCACTTAGGGGCAGATTTATGAAGGCCTTGCGCCACCGGTGCGTCATTTTTAACATGGAAAAAAGTGATGCACCGGCGGCGCAAGGCCTTCATAAATCTGCCCCTTAAAGTTTTAAGTTAAGCTGACCTGATCGGACAGCTGACTGAGCTCCCACACTTTGCTTTATTCCAGGGGGCGGGGGAGGTGCCGAATACATGTTTCATTTCAATGATAAAGGGGCAGGCTGGGCAGCATTCTATTCATGCGCTCCAATTTCAAGCTCTGCAGCAGTAATTACATAAAGATGTAGGGGGGGGTGGGGAGGAAGGATTCAAAATGTAGGTTACGTGTTGGATGGTTGGTCAGAAAGTGGACACATTTCTTATTATAAACATTGAGGCCAAATTGTATTTTTAGCTGCATGAATTCTTTTGTTATTGTAAACACGTGTTTGTGCGTGGTGCCTTTTGTAAAGCAACAGAGGCAGCAATAAAACAGACAGATGGACAATAGCCAGCCACGATGCTCAGTGTTATCTGGTTGAGTATAAAAAAGACACTGGCAGTCTGAGCCAAGGACAGAAGAGTTAGACTAATACAGTACTACAGTGCTGCTCACATGATTTCAGATAGCTAAAATAAGAGTGTTTAATAAGTCACAGCCACACACTTGCACATGGAACCCACGTCATCTCATCATCGAAGAATCGTCACATTCTGGGGGATGGGGGGAGGGGTGGCGAGGGGAAAATCCTTTTGCTTTACGCCACCGGTGTATGCACCAAGGGCTATGCCTTAGAGCCACCCTGAGTCTCTGTCTGAAAGCAGTATCTCTTTTATAAACTGTCCCCCAGGAAATGTATTATTATTTAACCCTATTTTTATTAAACATCCACAGCAGGCCTTATGAAATGCACAGTCCGAGTAGGACTCTGAACCTTTGCCGCACAACCACAGATGCAGCGCAGCTCAGCTGCTTCCTGCTTCACCATACACAGAAGTGTCTCTCTCCGATCGGGACTGACTGCAGTTGAGGACGAGTGGGTCTCTGAAGCTCTTGCCCCTCCTTCCTTATTACTTTACTCCTCTCGCTGCTCTTTCCTTGATTGGCATCTCATACGTTTACACACTGTCTCCTCCTCCCCTCTTCTCACTCACGATTGTCCCTTTTTGTAGAGCTCGCTTACTTCTACTACAATATAGAATTAATCCCAATTACATTATTTACGGATATAGATTCCAGGGAACTATCTTTCCGCACCAGGGGGAAGAGTAGCCAGTTGAAAAATACCACCACCGTTAGTTACTAAGGCAGATTCAACTGTTGAATACTAACACCTGGGTAGGAATCAAAATAGGAAATGTGACATGCCTATCTAGAACAAGCATTGGCATAGCCAAAAGGTCTCGCCTTTGGGACCTTAAAGTGTTTAGCTGTAAGACAGTAGTAGTTTATCAAGCGAGAAGCAGAAAATTTCCATAGAATCCAAAAATACCCCTAAACATTTATTAGTGGAGGCCTGCAGTGTAACACAATAACTCCAATTCAACAATAAAATACCCCACTTCACTTACACAACAAATTGTGCTCTTATTAATAATCTTATTAACCACAGACTCTTGAAACTCGTGGTGTTGCAAATAATCTCCCACCCAAACGCAACTTATACCATTGATCAGTCAGCCCTACTTCCTCTTCATCCATGTAGGCACCTATACCAGGGCCACAGTTTTCATAACTTTCAACCTCTTGCCCTATCTGACGTGTCTTATTTGTTTTCTCCCCTTACTCCTGCTGGCCTGGTTAGACCTTCACAATGGTGTAGCTGACTCATTCAAGTGTATTGCATGATTTTATTCAGTTTATCTGTTTGGACCAGTGTATTCACAACATTTTGTTTTATTTTGTCATATAACTTAAGCTATGTCCAAGTTGTACCATTGAAATCATAGACTCTGTTAAAAATGGCATGCCCTACCCCCAGTATTGTCCTGTCTCCAAATCAGCACACAGAGCACTGAAATTGTCCATTTCAATGCATTAGTGGTTTAAGCTAATTTATTCCAAACTTATGCTTCAAGTGCACATTTGCGTTAATCAAAACCTTACGAAGGCTCCCTTTCTGAAATTCACATCAGGTATTATATTTGACTTTTAGCAGTGCCACTTTAAGATGTGGGTGGAGCTAATAGAGTAAGTGGGTGGAGCCAGAAAAAGTGGGTGTGGCCTCCGACGAACATTTCAGCACCTGCACTTCATATTTAACAAATTGAGCACTGGCTGCGGTGAACCGGTGAGAGGAGACGCCCACGGCAGCACCTGAAGCGGCGCTTACAGAAGTGACAGCACACCAGTGTGAGTCGGACCCACGCACCCACAGTAATAGACAGCGGAACCTGCGTCACCACTTTAAAGGTAAATCGAGCGGCTGAGTGAGGCGGGACATTGCGCTCCAAAGCCCCCGGAAGACGACCCGAGTGCCCCCGAGGCAGAAGCAGCGGCCCACCCTGAAGGCGGAAGGTAGCTCATAAATTGCGGTGATGAACCAAAGAAGCGGCGCAGTCCCCACAGCAGCGGGAAAAAGCCCCCCCCCCCCCTCCACACAGCCCACTAACGGCGCAGAGACTAATTTAGCCCCGAAATCGGCACGGGCGGGCCCTGAGAGAACACGTTGCACAGACCAGCACGGGGCTGCGGCGGACTTGTAAACTGCACACTGAGCCGTGGGTGTCATAGACTCGGACCTCCTTAACCGTACGCAATACAGCACAAACACCCCCCCTGGGCACATGAGATTGCGGTGGCAATTGGCCTACCACTGACTTCCTTAGTGGGAAGGTCGCACTGCACACTACATTGCAGCGAAGGGCACACGAGAGAAGAGGTGCGGCTGGGGAAAAAAAAGAAGAAAAAACTGCGGTACAATGGGGCCCGAAGCAAAAAACGATCTCTTTAATGCTTGCCAAGGGGGAAACAAAGACAAACACAGGACAGCGGTGGCGTGGGACGCTTGGCTCATATGGATGAGAGAGGGACGAAGTACCTGGCACACCACAGCTTTGCCATCCCACCCTACCAAGCAGCGAACTCACATATCACAGAAAAATACCCACTCCCTGCAGAGAATGCCATGGCAGGACGGGGCCCCAAACACAGCGCCACACAGGCTAAACTTAACAAGTTCGCCTTCGAAAAGAACCCAACAACCCACTCAGACCGACGCACACCTACAGGAAAAAGCACAGAGGGTGACGGAACAGGGAAAAAATCACTCTGGAAGACATCATGAGGGCGCTATCTGGAGTACAAACCACGGTGGGCTCTATTCCAACCAACGTTTCATTACTGCGAGCTGATCTGCATAAAATGAAGGAAGTAGCGATAGTGACGGAATCGCTGGTAACGGATACATCGGAGCTACAATCAGCAGCCTCTCAACTTCAAAAATAAAATAAAATGCTGGTGGAGAAGCTTGATGATCAGGAAGGACGTACAAGACGGAACAACATACATATAATTGGCATACCGGAGACGGTATAGAGACAAAATATCGACTCCAAAATATCGACTGGACATAATATCGAGTTTAAAATATAGACTGGACAAAATATCGACTGGACATAATATCGACTACAAAAATATCGTTTTTCAGGTAAGTGAAGTAATATCGACTGTATAAAATATAGATAGCAAAAATATCGATTTTTTAATAATATATAATATTTTATAGTGTATTTTTATGTAATAATATGTGTGAATAGTGTGTATTAATGTTATAAAATATTTTATTACATGAATTTTGTTTTGATAATAATTGCGTAATGTAATTCTGTAGCTGTTTGTTAATATTTTTAATTAATAATTAATTGATAATTAATTAATATTAATTAGTTAATTAATTATTATAATTTTGAATATATTTTGTATTAGTATATAATTGTTAATTAATTAATTGTAATTAGTTAATTACATTAATTAGAGTACATTTTTTATATATATAATTTTGTGTTATTTTTAAGTAATTAATTTTGATAAAATAATATTAATTATTAAAATAATTACACCTAATGTTGTAATATATTTACTTTATTGTTATTGTTAATTAATAATTAATTGGTAATTAAATAATATTGATACATTTTGGGTAAAGGAGCATTTTTAGGGTTCAGGGTCAGTTTTCAGTTCATGGGTAAAGGGGTATTTTTAGGGTTCAGGGTCAGTTTTCAGGTCATGGGTAAAGGGGTATTTTTAGGGTTCAGGGTCAGTTTTCAGGTCATGGGTAAAGGGGTATTTTTAGGGTTCAGGGTCAGTTTTCAGGTCATGGGTAAAGGGGTATTTTTAGGGTTCAGGGTCAGTTTTCAGGTCATGGGTAAAGGGGTATTTTTAGGGTTCAGGGTCAGTTTTCAGGTCATGGGTAAAGGGGTATTTTTAGGGTTCAGGGTCAGTTTTCAGTTCATGGGTAAAGGGGTATTTTTAGGGTTTAGGGTCAGTTTTCAGGTCATGGGTAAAGGGGTATTTTTAGGGTTCAGGGTCAGTTTTCAGGTCATGGGTAAAGGGGTATTTTTAGGGTTCAGGGTCAGTTTGGGGTTTTTGGGTAAAGGGGTATTTTTAGGGTTCAGGGTCAGTTTTGGGTTTTTGGGTAAAGGGGTATTTTTAGGGTTCAGGGTCAACAAATAAGATTTAAAAAAATTATTTTTATTATTTTCATTTATTATTTTATTATTATAATTTAATTTAAGTCGTTTTAAGTATATTTTAGTAATTAAAATTTAATATTAATTTAATTTAACACTGTTTTTAATAAAGTCGATATTTTTTACATCTATATTTTTGTTAACGATATTTTGTACTCGATATTTTTGTACTTACCTGTTTGTAGATACAAACTCGATATTTTGACTGTCGATATTTTGTCCACGATATTTTGGCAAGTCGATATTTTGTCAGTCGATATTATTTCAGTGATCCACCGGAGACGGAAGGCAAACAAGCGATGGACTTCTATGTGAAAGAACTAGTGAAGACCAGACTCCAACCCAAGGGCCTATACAACTTCTTTTCAATAGAGCGAGCTCACAGGGTGCCAGGCGGCAGGCCGAAGCCAGGCCCCCCCCCACCCCCCGAGACCAGTACTCGCAAAATTGTTTAATTTCAGGGATAGGGACGCCATCCTGCAGGCGGCACGGGTCTCTCCGCCCGTACGAATACAAAACTCCACAATAACTTTCTTCACAGACTACACTGCAGCAGTGTCTAAATGCAGGAGAGGTTTCCAGGAGGTAAAACAAATACTGAGAACCCAGGAGCTGCCCTACTCTATGATCTACCCTGCAAAGCTCCGAGTCGTCGCGGATGGACGGACATGGTTCTTCGACACGCCTGAAGCAGCACAGGATTGGATTGAAGGATGGCGAACGGTGGGAAACCCAAATCGAGGAAGCAGGCACCTCCGCCAACGAGAAGAAGAGGACGACCCCAGAACGCAAGGACCAAGGCATTCGGAATCGGAACAAACACCGAACCAAGGGCAAGAATAGACCATTGGACGTTGCAAGCACCATTTGGTAGGACACCGGCGAACTGATCAACAGAGATGAATAACGTATAACACGACCCTGTCTGACGGGCCATGGTGGGCCCCGGAGGGCCAGAAGGGCTGAGGCCACCACTGGACCTCTTCCCACGGACAAGCAAGTACTATGTTTTTGGGAGGGCAGGAGCACTCTGCTGAGTTGGGGAGGCGGGTAGTTACAATACCGCTAAGCAGGGAGGCAGGGAGGGCAGGGAGGGATCTGGGGGGGACAGTTGGTACTTTTAGTAATTGGTTAGCATAGTTAGTGGCAAGGCTCATAGGGAAGCGCAGCGAGCACGAGGCAGACTTTTGATGAAGGTGACACGACACACACTAGAGATCTGGCTTTATTATACACACGAAGAACATTGTCTACACACTTCCACGGGTTACAATGGCACCTATACAGGGAAACACCTATCTACACTCCAGAGAATGGGATACTTCTCACTGTCAAGCATAACATATGGCGTCAAGCTCAATACCTAATAGCCCCGGGGACGCGACGCAGGAAACACTGGTACACCCCCTTAAAATTCTAACGTGGAACGTCAGAGAGCTGGGGGACAAGATAAAGAGGGGATTGATACTTCACGCTCTGAAGCGCCATGGCCCGCAACTGGCACTCCTCCAGGAAACGCACCTCACAGGGACCGTATGCACAGCTTTAGACAGATGGGGATACAAAATGATCGCACACTCCGAATTTTCCTCAGGGTCCAGGGGAACCGGCATCCTGATTAGAAAGACATCACCATTCATGGTCCTGCAGACTAAGGTTGACGATCAAGGTAGATTTGCAGCAGTACAGGGCCAGTGGGAGGGTAGACTCCTAACTATAGTGTCGGTATACATCCCACCAGCATTCCATTCAATCGCCTTACCAGCGCTTGGCGACTTCCTACTCACACTGCCAGAGGGGGACCTCATCATAGGAGGGGATTTTAACGCCATGATAGATGCAGCGTCAGACAGATATCCCGCACGAACGCAAACACCTGGACCCTCACGATTTCAAGGATTCATAGAAACAATGGGTCTCATAGATATCTGGAGACACACACATCCTAATACAAAGCAATACACATATCACTCCATGCTACACAACAGTCTCTCCAGAATAGATTATTTTTAATTATTGGGTATCAGCCTTCAAACTGTCGAAGAGGTTGACATAAAACCAAGAGGCATTTCAGATCACTCCCGGGTTATGTTGACACTCACATGTCAAGAAAAAGCGCGTCAGCGTATATACCCCATCTATCCAGGATACCTTAAGGTCCCTGCCATCAAGAAAGGACTCCACACAGCAACCAAACACTACTTCGAGGAAAACACAGAGTCGGTGGACTCTGCTATAACAGTATGGAAAGCTTACAAAACGGTGTTTAGGGGGCAGGCCATTGCATCCATCACTGGGCACAAGCGGTTACAACAAAGGGAACTGACAGAACTAGAACTGGCACTCTCGGATGCGGATAAAGATTATACACTACATTCAACTCAAGAGGCAGCACATATCATGAAAATCCGCCAACGACAGTTCAAGGATTACCTAGAAAAGCAGACCGTGACCAACAATACAATGACTAAACATAAAATATACGATATAGGAGACAAGGCTGGGAAAATGCTGGCATGGCTAGATAAGAAAGGAGAGGGTACGAAGGGCATACAACAATTACGATCACGGGAGGGATCTGTATGCTCACACCCAGAAGGAATAGTGCAATTACTAGCTAAGCACTTCAGAGAGGTATACACTCCAACCATGCCACTAGCAGAGGTAGAGATACAAGACGCCCTTGAGCATCTAAAGTTTCGAACTCTGGCACCAAAGACAACACTGGAGCTGGAAGGGAAACTAACTCTGGAAGAATTGCAAACAGCAATCAATGCGGTGAATTCAGGGAAGGCGCTGGGACCTAACAGGATACCCATAGAGTGGTTTAAGCAAAGGCCGGAAACATTAGGCCCACCCCTGTTGGCGATGTATAAGGAGAGTTTGGAGAAAGCCGAACTCCCGTTGGACCAATGTATCGCGACAATAGTAGGAATCCCCAAACCTGGGAAACCACCGGAAGAATGTGCATCATACCGCCCGATCTCTTTATTAAACGCAGAGGCAAAAATCCTAGCGAAATTATTGGCGAATAGGTTGATGGTCCATCTACCACAATTAATACACCCGGACCAGTCCGCTTTTCTACCTCACAGAAACATAGCACTTAATTTGAGGCGCGTGCAGGGAGCACTAGCGAGAGCCCCACTCCTAACGATGATGATGATACGGTGATGATACGGTGATACTATCGCTGGATGCGAGAATGGCATTCGATATGGTAGAATGGAAATATTTATTTGGAGTACTGAAACGTGTGGGTTTTGGCCCTACATTCTGCGCATGGATACGACTCCTATATACCAAACCCGTAGCCCAGGTAATGGCTAACGGCCACTTATCAGAGGAGATACCACTAGCTCAGGGCACGCGTCAAGGGTGCCCCTTGTCCCGCTACTATTTGCACTGGTACTGGAACCCCTGGCAACACTGATTAGAGCGACCCCGTATCTTAAGGGAATCGGCTGGAGGGAGGGATGGGAAGACCGCCTTTCACTCTACGCAGATGATATGTTAGTATATCTTACGGAGCCGGAGAGTGACATACCGGAACTTCTTACTCTTTGTAATTCTCATGGGAGGCTCTCGGGATATACAATCAACTGGACTAAATCGGTCATTTTCATACTTAAAGGACCACCGCCGACACTCCCCACGAATTGCCCATTATTGGTAGCAGAAAACTACTTTAAATATCTAGGAATACACATCACCAGAAACTCAGCCGACTTCTTTGCCAAAAATTTAACGCCACCACTAGAGAGGCTGAAACGAGACGTGGCACACTGGGCATCACTGCCCCTTACACTGCTCGGAAGAGCAGCATTGTACAAAATGAAAGCGCTCCCTATATTCCTCTACATCCTGGAGAACACGCCTGAAGCGATATCACCCCACTATTTTCAACAAGTAGCGGCAAAAGTATCGATTCTTCTCTGGGGGAACAGACCAGCCCGTATTGCCCAAGTAAAGCTGTATAAGAGCTGGTACGACGGGGGGCTCGCACTTCCAGATCTTCGCTTGCATTATTGGGCAGCACAAATTAAAATAATAAATCACTGGATCCATATACCCCAAGGTGACCCAGCATACAGAGCGGATAGGGAACAACTAGGAACGAATAATATGGTAGCAGTACTTTACAACAAGGGCTCGTTGTCGAAACTACTCGGCCCTACTAAACAAACTGTCCAGGTTTGGCATGCGGCACAGACTCGGATGGGCTGGAGAGGGGTGATAACCAAATTGACTCCATTATGGGATACCAAGGTATTAGGACACCTGCAACACAGTAAGGGTTTCACATAAGGGGACAACATAGGCATCTCCACAGTGGGAGATTTGTGGGATAAGGGAACAGTGATGCCCTTTGAGCAACTACAACAATAATACCAACTGGGAACTACCGAGAAATTCAGATATATGCAAATACGTCATGCCTTATTAAAGGCCATACCGCCAGACACAGAGATTCCAGAGGCTTCCACGATGGAAGACCGACTACTCACAGATTTCATGGAGACAGAGGCCACCTCATTCACGCATCGGAAATTACTCAATAATTTACCAGACCCGACAACCACACTAAGAGCCAAATGGGCGATAGCTGTGGGAGAATTAGATGATCAGGAATGGCAGGAAGCTCTGGCATCGCCTAAAGAGGTGTGAATGTCTAGTCGGCTCGGGCTAGTACAGCTTAAAATCTTGCACCGCATATATTATACCAGGACCACCTTACACAAACTACAGAGAGCAACACATCCATTCTGCCTCAGAGGATGCGGGGAGCAGGGGACACTGTTACACACTTTATGGGATTGCCCAGTTTTGATAAGCTATTGGCGACAGGTACTACGCACCATATCACAAACCACAAAAGTGTCACTCTTACCTGACCCGAGAAGGTGTTTATTAAATGTGTGGGAGCCTAACGACCTTTCACGTTATATGTAAATTTGGGTCACGTTGGGGTTCCTAATTGCTAAACGAGACATTGCACAGAAATGTGGGGCAGCGGAGGCTCCAACGTTGTCAACATGGTGTAGGAATATGGATTTGACGATGGTCACTACGAAGAGTTTATGCAACCAGGGGCAGGCCACGGAAGTGGAATAAAATCTGGGCAGCATGGAATACATTACGGGGAGACATATGTGATCCACTGCCAGAATCAGAGGTAGATTGTTCAGACGAGGAAGAAGAAGAAGGGTAAGGATAGCATTAGGACTAAAATGGTGCTAAGAATTAGAGAGGTAAAGAGGTCGAACTGCAACTAACGGAGATATGCTTTAAAACGTGTACTGTGACTTAACTGAGCTAAGAACACATTTGAGATAAATGTAACTGTATGTATTGCCACATTTCTTATTGTTTTAATAAAAACTGTTTTAAAAAAATATTTAAAAAACTCTTATTGTGATTTCCACAAGGTCTCTATTAATGTCTGTATGGGCAGATTATGAGTAAGTCAGTTTTATCTTAGGGGAGCACAAGTACAAACCATTATCTCTTTGCAGCATTCTGTAGAAACACCAAACTTGTTTAAGGCTGTATGTTTATGGGTCAGTCCATGCCAGAATAAGGGAAAAAAAAGAGAAAGAACAGGGAGATATAAAATGAACAACATACACACAGTAAACCAAAAACTCACCTATCCCACCCCACAGGAGCCGTCAAGCTCATTGTCCCATCCCTGCAGAAGCATCGAAAGAGGGTCCCTGTTATGCCACCATCAACATTCTTTCTTATCAGATGGATATAACTAATGAGATGAACATACCAATAAACTCTAACATCCACACATATGTCAGCATTACTTTCTGATGACTTGTGAAAAAACCCAAAGAAACGTAGTCATGTGAATGAGAGATATCAGTAAAACCGAGGTGTTGATATAAATGTTGAAGAAACCCTTGATTCCCCACATGTATTAGCAGAAGTGCTGTGTATAATAGACCATTTAAGAAACTACCATATCATATAGGCAATTATGAACAAGGTGAATTACCATATGACACTTAGACTTGATAATGTGGCTGGTGCTGATCTGACAATAAGGAATATTGGGGAACATGCATCAAACCATTTTGCTATTGCAAACAGTGCGAATAGCAAAAATTGACCGTTTGCGATCGCAAAATGGCCTTTTCAGATGCATGCACTTTTTTTGCAATTCGCAATTAAGGAAATCGCAAATTACGATTCCCTAAATGCGATGCATCATGCATTCGCAAATTGCATATTTGCAATTTGGAATCGCAAATTACCATCAACTTAAAGTCGATGGTAATTTGCAATTTCTTTGAAAAATGCATTTTTCAAAGTGCATTGTGGTGCATAGGGCATGAGTGTGTACCACATGTGCATACTTACATGTTTTTGGAGGTGCATCAGGGTGGCCTTTCTAGGAGGTGTATCAGAGTGGCCTTCCCTTGAAATTGCATGCGCAATTTGCGAGTACCTATTTGGTACTCGCAAATTGCGAATGTAATCCCATTCATTCCTATTAATGGCTTACCATTCAATTTGCGATTCGCTACTAAGGAATATGTAGGAATTGCAATTTGTATTGCAAAACATACAGGCATAGGTAATTGTGACTCTTTAATAGTGAGTCCTTAATAATCGCTATTAGGGGCTCGCAATTCCTAACTTTGATGCAAGTGCCCCATTGATTCCAATAAGTGTGTACTATGAAACAACCAATGGAGAAAAGAATAGCATATACGAAAGTATTAGGGCAAGTCATAAACTTCAGGAATGCAGTCTTAATAGTCCATGTCTGTATGCTTTAGCTATTAGAAACTTTCGAAGATCATCAGGATCATTGAAGATTCTGGATTTCTTATTGATGATTACTTTAAAACTGAATGGGCCCACAATGAAATGTGGGATGGAGAGGACTCTGAGTTTTTGTCTAAGAGCAATGAAGCCTTATCTTTGTTGGACTGTCTCCTTGGCATAGCCCTGTGCTATACTGATTTTAGCACCTTCCCAGATTGTGAATTGATGTTTTTTTCACATATTTAAGTATTTCTTCCACATGTTGATATCTCAAGAGTTTGAAGATCCTGTTTACAGGTTGCTTCTTGGATTTGGTCAAATAAGAAAAGGATTTACTCGAAGGGAATCTATGAGCCCTCTCTATTTTTGTTGTTGTTGTGAAAAATAGGTTAAATCACGAGGAATCCAGAATTCAAGAAATTCCACGCAAGAAGGGTTTGCAGCATCTTCTACTCCTTCTGGAAGGCAAGAAATTCTCATACCTCCCCTACGATTGAGATTTTCCATGACATCCATGTATAAAGAGGCACATTTTGTGTATAGGTTATTGTTGAGTTACTGTGTTGTCGATCTCTTATCCTCCAGAGGGCTAATACATGATTCAGCCTCTGTGACCCTGCTGGCTTAGTCCTTTAAGTCTTCCCTCAATCCCTGAATATCAATTTGCATGTGGTCTGTATTTATTTTGGTGCATTAGGCTAGGTCATGAAGGACAATAATCTCTGTGCGATAAGATCTCTACTGTTAGATTAATACTTGTTGGATTTCAGTAGCAATTCCGGTAGGAGGGGAGTGGCTTTGGGTCTATTTTGCCCAATTTTCATTGTGTTAAATTTTTTTACTTCTTTGTCTTTGCTGTCTGCCATGGTCCCGTGGCTATTTCAGTATGTATTAGATTGAGACATGAGATAGAGGTAGATAAACAGCCACAAATTATATTGGACTCCTTTATAACTCTTTAATATAGACACAAATGTAGTCTTAAAGGACTGTTAGAGGATAAAAAGATTCTAGAGGATTCAAGAATGCATCCAGCCTCCGCATTCAGTGGGTCCGTAAATCAGCATCCATCTTGACCTCCAACAAATCCTTCTCACGAGTTGTCTTAGATCAGCCCCTCTAGGTATTAGAGCAAGCCAGTAGCAGGGAAGGGAGATTGGATATGTTTTCCTCCCAGATATACCACTTATTGTGAAAAGGAGACAAAAAAAGACAAACTTAATAATGGCTATTTTTCTTGCCTAGCCTCTGTTGTGGGGGTGTTTCAATAAAGCTGGATTGGAAGCGCATTGAAGAGAGATGGTTTTGCGTCAGATTATTAGGAGAGGAGAAATCCCTCTTTGGCTGCTTACTTTTCTCTCATCTGATGTCCTGTATTGAGCAGAGAAGTGATCAAGCTAGGCGCAAAACACATTCCCACAATAAGAGAGTGCCTGAAAAAAATATCATACCGGAATGTCATTTGCAAAAAATATTGTTTTAAAATCAATATTGACTGTAGATCTTGCATTATTAACTCCAATGGGGCAATATTTTTTAAACAATATCTAGAAAACTAAATTTCTGTCAGTCATAATTAGGTCATGATATTGAGTACCATATTGTTTCAGGTATCACATGATTTTTCACAAGTGCATCATACTTAGCCAGATATTTCTGAAAATACAATTCAAATCATCACACTTGACACTCCAATATGCCCATAAAATGATGTGTGCTCATTAAGTACACTCACTCTTTAAGTAGCACTGAGATAATAATCCCCACAGCCTTCGGTAAAGTAACAAAAATGGCCAGGACCACAGTCTAAAAAGTTTTCCAGTATCACTGATGAAAGAGCTGAAGCATACAAGATGCCCTGCTTAATCTAGCTTTAGGAATGGTTGTTACCGTTCGGTACTCTGAAAAGGAAGAATGTGAACACCTGCAGAAAAGAGTCCCTAAGCAAGTCGGTGGAGTGAGCATGCCTTTTATACAGTTTGAGTTCACTGTCAGTCTGGCCATGCTTGCTCAGTCTTTTAACTCAGAAATAACAATGGGAGTGGGCAACACTTGTCCGCAACTAATAGAGTGCCGACCACTCCCCACTTTTTTTTTAAACACAATTTTATTGATTTTGTTACATTTCTTATACTATTTTTGTTACAGTATTTCGGCAGCAGGAAAACATACTTTGGTCTAATATTTCGTTAATTTGAACAGTCCACTTCTGTATACAGGGGCATCTAGATACAGGAGCTTACATTTTGGTGGATTCATATTGAGTACAACAAGTAATAGCCGCTACCACGTATAATCAGCCATAGAAGACGTTCTTCTAACCTATACAAAAACAAATCTACCCAGTTATAATCTAACAATCACTACTTTAAAGGACCCTTCTACCCACCCACTTCCTGGTTTTCCCACATAGGTAGCATCTAATTTAACAGTTGTGTATTCTCATTTATGATTACAACATTCTTGCCATGGTAGACATCTATCTGATCTGAGGTCTTAGACGTTTCACAGTGTAGGGTGCTGTTAGACCTGACATCATTGGCGTGAGTCTCCCTTTCATTTTTGATGGATTGCCTCCTCTGTTTTGATATGTTTTGCTGGATTTATGCTTTGGGCACTGTGCCACTTCTAATCAGTGCCACAGTGCAAGTGCTCCCTATGTTACATTAATGTACTAATTGGTTATTCCATGACTGGGTTATTTGATTTACCTGTCGGCCCCTAGTACAGTGCACCATGTGTGCCTAGGGCTTGTAAATCAAATGCTGCTGGTGGGTTTGCAGCACTGGTTGTGCCACCCTCAGAAACAGCTTGTAAAGTGTGTCTCAGGCCTGCTATTGCAAGGCCTGTGTGCAGTCTAGCACACCCACACAGTGCACCCATTTGCCAGTCCTTAAACCTTCCCTTTGCTTCATATTAGACACCCCTATGGTAGGCCCAAGGGCAGGGTGCATTGTAAGTATAAGGTAGGACATGCTCTGATGTGTGTAGCATGCTCTAATAGTGAATTACAGCCATTTTCGTGTTTTACTATTGAAGGCTACCTGTTCCCATAGACCAGAATGGGCAGTTAATTTATTACATTCTTATAATCCTAACTGACTGGCCTAAACTCAGCATAATAATATACATCTTTTAGTAAAGTTTATTTTAATATTCTGTGTTTGCAAATACAACTTTTAAAAAGTAGGTATTTGCTTGCCTAACCATGTGAGCCTGCCTCTGCTGGGTTGTGTATTCCTTGTCTGGGTTTGTGAGTGACAGGGATGGGGGAATTCCAAGAGATAGGCTGGGGAAGCCCGTTGGTGAATAGAGAGATCTGCATCTAGATGGGAGGGAGGAGTTGCACCTGGGACCTGAATAGGGCTGGACCTTCCCTCTACAATGCTGGCTCCACCCCCTGTGGCTTGTCTGATGTCTCTGCCCTGCACCGTGAAAGGAGAGGAGGAATCATGTCAACAGAGTGCTCCAGAGCTGTATCTTCCCTCCCCTGTGCTGGTTCCACCTCCTGTGGGGCGGCTGATGTCTCTGCCCTGCACGGTGAAAGGAAGAAGAGAGTCATGAAAACAAAGTGCTCAGGAACTGGTTTGGACTAAGCAGAGGCCTCTCTGCCTTCAGAGAACAAAGGATTTTGGGGTGTAAATATTGGGACTCTGATCCCCAAAAATTACATCACTTCTGGAACAAGAAACCTTCATGCCAAGGAGAAGAACCAAGGAAGCTTCAGGAGTTTGGACTGCCCTTCTGCCAGTGTGCTGTTTGCTGGGTTGGCCTGCAGTGGTTGCTTCATTGCCAAGGGAAAGGAGAAGGAACTTTGTAAGGACTTTCATCTACAGAATATTCTCCAAGGGCTTGAACTGTGCTTGCCTCCTGCTGAAGTCTCAGGGACAAAAGACTTGACCTCCAGCTCCCTCCTGAATTTCTTTGCTGGGAATTCTGACTCCAGACACTTGCATGCCGCTGGGAGCTGGAAGCACGACGCATCGAGAAGAAGCGTGTAGCCGCCGCAGCTGGAATCGTCGCAACACTGGAGAAGCGAGCCTTCGCTGCATTTCCCTGGAAGCGTGTGTTCATCGAAGCTGCCTGCTGTCGCATCACCGGAGAAGCATGACGCCATCGTGAGAGTCGCCATCGCATCACCGGAGAAGCATGTCGCAGAGCCTGTCGCGGCTCCAAGGTACAGAGACGTCGCAAAGCTGCCAGGGCGTCATCGCATCGTCATCAAATCACCATCGCATCGCCTCATCAAGGGCGCCATCTCCTCGCATCACAACCGGATCATCGCATCAAGGCGCCATCTTGCGCACCGCAATGGGCCCGCAAGCCGAGACTCTACGCATCACCTCCGCACCGGTAAGGCTCACGAAGAGTCCCCTAGTCTGCGCAAGCATTGAGGAAGGACACAACCGTTACCCCGGGTTATTAAGGAGTGTAAGAGTCCCTATTTGGACAAAGGTGATATCCATTGCCAACTAGAGACCCCCAGATCTAACAGGTGCTATAAATAATAATAACCCACATTTGTAAAGCGCGAACAATCACCCGTAAGGGTCTCCAGGTGCTGGGGACCATCAGGAAGATTAAGCAAGCTATTGCCCAGAGGTACATGGTGCTGGGCTAATCTGACGCCAGCGCCGGGTATCGAACCGTAATACCCAGATTCCAGAGTCAGTCACCCTGGCCTCTGTGCCACACCTCTCCCTTTATAAAGGCTCGATAGTATCAGCTCATGTGGTTGGGGGTGGTGCTGTTTCAGTTTGTGGAGCTGGGGTTTCTCGTGGGTCCGCAGCCTTCGGTGTTTCTAGCATCTGATCCCATTCCATAGAGATGGGTATTTTACGCAATCCACCGAATTCTTCCTTCCTGATAATAGCACTCTCAGCACATCCCCAGAGATTCATTTCTGCATGCCATGTAAGGAGAGTAGGGGGAAAGGTTGATTCCCATCTAAAAGTGAGACCCCTCCCCACTTACTTAATATTTCCATGGTATAATCCTTGATTCCTCTTATAATTGTATTGATTTTACTGAGTTGTATTGTAATTGCAGTTATACAGCAGTTCACAGCAGAGCAGCAACATGCTTTATCAGACTGGTTGCATGCTACATAAGAGGGAAGAGCTTGGAAAAGTGTTGTACTTGCTGTGATCCAATATGGAAGTGGTTTGGCGTCATGCATGAGTGACCAGAGTGGCACTTTTCTTGGATCCTGGGTCACAGTGAGTAACAATGTGAAAGAGGAAGGAGAAATGAGACACAGGGTACACACAGTTTATATTTAGCTGGTAGCCATAATTTGCTCTGCAGGTCTCATGTTGATTTTATGAGGATTCAGGCTACTGTCAATACACAACCTGCACTGTGTTGAGCAATTTGGACTTGCTCACTGTGGATCTAGTGAATCAAGGAAGAAGAAAGATCGGGCAGTGGTTGGGCAGAGATCCACCTGGAATATGTGCTTTTCAGCTATCCGAATATATGCAATGTTTAGGATGTCCAACTTTGAGAACTGTGGAACCTGCATCCCTGAACGGTGACCTACAGATATGGGCTATCTTAATGTCCTCTAGGATGCCAGTCCTAGGTGCAGTCTGCATGCAATGGTTGTATGGTGTGTGATTTGTTTTAGGCAGATTGGTGGTATATCACTGAGAGAATATCGATGAAAAAAAAATGTTAAAAATATAGAAAAAATATATAGAATACAAAAATATCGACTCCCAGACCCACACAAATAAGTACAAAAATATTGATGTACAAAATATCAATTAAAATATATATACAATTAAATAATGTATATATTAAGTATATTAAATATTAATTTAACAAAATGAGTTAAATGTAATATTCATTATATAACAAATAAACATATTCTAAAAAAATAAGCACACACATTATAATGTATGATTATATATATATTTACTTTAAAATAATTAATAAACTATTATATATCAATAACTTTAAATATGAAAAACATTCTATAATAATTTAAAACATTAAACTATTATAAAATATGTCAAATAAAATGTTCCAATACAATCAGTGCAACAGTAGGGAAAGTGTTTTGATAGAAAAATAATTACATTTACTATTGCAACTCTAGTGGGTGCAACAGTATGGAAAGTGTTGAGTTACTGTGAACCTACACATGGTGAGTGTGAGAAGTTGGCCCGATATGCAACGTTCGCTATTCTAGCGACCGCTATGTATCGTTCCAACGACCCTTATGGTGTTTGGTTGTAAGTCAACCTATAGACCAGCTATCCTAGTAGCGTGGATACGAGCAGTCTAAGGCTAAAGACTCGAGAGGGCGTGTTAAGCCAGCTGTTTACCACACATGTACCCCTTGAACACCCAGTGAAAGGACACCACACAAGTGTTATGAAAATAAACAGTATATTTATTAAGAATCACAACAGCCCTGTACTCTTTATGAGGACAGGGTACTAAGCACAAACCAAATCTCTTTAGCAAATACTTCAAGTGCACAATTAGGAACAAGTGTCCGAGGACACGGAAAGATTAAGGTCTCGGGCGGACCCGATAAGGCAAGTCGGAAGCGAGGGACTCGGGACCCTAGAGTAAGGGGGCTATGCAGGCACCGAAATGCCGAGTTACCTAGCCACGAGGGCTGTGGCTGCACAAGTCTTACAGGCGTCGGGGTCTTCGCTGACGAGCCAGGAGCCGGAAGAAAAGGAGTTGCTGGCCGGCGACCAGTGCTGAATAGTTCGTAGAGATCCAAGCCTGGATCGGAGATTGAAGAAACCTGAAAGCAGAGGGGACCAAGTTCGTACTACTAGCCAGTAGTCAGAGGGTACCAGGAAGGCACCGGTTGGCCGTCACCTCGACCAGGTGAGTGGGCGACGCTAGGCTCTGCAGTCTCACGGACCAGGAGGCGTTATCGGCGACCACGGCGGAGGTGCGAGCTGTCCCACGAAGGATGATGCTGTCGGCGTCGCTGGGCCCAGGATGGGGCAACAAGCCTTGGCAGTTCTCAGGGCCACGTGGTGGGCCTAAGAGGGCGTCTTGAGTGGACCAGGAGGGTCCGGGGTGCTTCTCGCAAAGATGGAAGCAAGGGCCAGTCTGGAGCAACCAGACCAGCAGTGCTGATTCTCGGATGTCGTCACAGAAGGACACAAGCCAGCGGCTAGTGACCAGACAACGTGCTGAGCAGCGAGCAGAAGGGCCCCACGCAGATCGTGGAGATGCTGGGAGACTGCACTTCGGTGCTGGAGCGGCTCAGGGTCGGGGCTTCTCGGACCCCAGAGCACTCACCAGAGAGTTACCTCGATGGTCGTGCTGGTTTTAAGAGCGTGCAGGTTCTGATGATGGCCGGTCCCTCGAGGTCTCGTCGCACCCACGGATCACAGCTGAGCTGATGATGTGGGTAGAGGTCAGAGGTGCCAGGGAAGCCGGTTCTCGTCGAGCTGGGCCGTCGGATTCCTTGAGGAAGGACTTACAGCAAACCGCAGAGTTCTTAGTTGGTGCCTGCTGATGCAGGGTGACTACTCCTTAGTCACAAGGGAGAAATCTTGAGAAGAGTCTTGAATGTCCTTTCGTAGAAAGTAGTTCTTGAATCAAAGATGATCTAATTTGGAAGGGTCCCCGCTCCGGTCTTTATTCTAAAGAAAGGGGTGGGTACATGACTAGGTCCTGCCCTAAGGGTGGGACCAGGAAGGGGGCAGTTACACCCCTCTCCCCTGCCGGACTTTCCCCAGGCCAGGGCTGTCGCCCCTGGAACTGGTTCTAACCGGCAGATGCGTAGTGAGCACCGGGGTGCCACTCCGCAGTCACCTTCACGCAAAAGCCCTACCTACCCAGAATACACAAACCCTGTCTGGGACGGTGCGAACACCGCCCTCGACGGGAAACCCTTTGTCCAAGCGCTCCTCGCTGGAAGGACTCCCAGCAGCAGGAGGTCAGACTCGTGTCTGTGGTGGCAGCATCCATTTTGTGGAGCTGAGGCTTCAGTTAACTTTAACCGGGGTTCACGGTTACGTGCATGTCGTGTCCCTCTAGAGGGGTGGGATGCTAACCTCATCGCCAGAATCGGTGAGAGGGCAGCACCCCGATTCGTATGACACCTTACTCGACATGCCTGGATAACGCGACACCGGAGTTACCGTTATGGTACGCGTTATCATGGAACAGCCATTGGGTCTTGATTCCGCAAACTGCAACCGGGCTCGGCTCGGGCCTGAACCTAGCTCACACGAGCCCACGCACTCTGCCTTCAGGATTGTTAAGGCCTGCCATAGGAGTGACTGATAGGAACTCGGGTGTCCATTGTATGGTTAGATATAGAGCTACTATACCTAAAGCGAAGGGTGGTTACACGGCTTCGCCCCAGCTGTCGTGCAGCCAGTTGTGTCAAATTTAGGAGGCCAGCCAGGGGTGGCATAATACATGCTTCAGCCCCTGGCGGCCCTGGGTACACCTATGCCCTGCGTTACGGGGTCTGATAAGGTGGCCCAGTACCAATTGGTAAATGCACCTAGGGTACATATCGTAATTTAGAAAGAGAACAGCCAGGCTGTGGGTCTGATTAGCAGGCCCACAGCCAGAGAAAGTCGTAAACCAGTGAAACAAAAGCAAAAAATCTGGGTGATCATAGGATTGCAGACCCTACTCTCCTACATGACCCCCCCCCCAAACGTCGGAACAATAAGCTAACCTTGACCAGGTGAGTCTTCTTGTTCTAAGTGGAAATATCTGGAGAGCCCATCGGCATTGCCATGATCAGTACCAGGTCTATGTTCCACTGTAAAGTCCATCCCCTGTAGGGAAATGGACCACCTAAGCAGTTTGGGGTTTTCACCCTTCATCTGATTTAGCCACAAGAGGGGCTTATGGTCGGTCTGAATCTTGAAGTGAGTACCAAACAAGTATGGCCTCAGCTTCTTCAGGGCCCAAACCACAGCAAAGGCCTCCCTCTCAATAGCTGACCAATTCTTCTCTCTAGGGGTCAGCCTTCTGCTTATAAAAGCAATGGGCTGGTCTTGACCATCAAAATTCAGTTGAGAAAGAACAGCTCCCACACCCAACTCAGAAGCATCTGTTTGGACAATGAATGGTTTGGAGTAGTCCGGACTCTTGAGGATAGGCGCCGTGCACATGGCCTGCTTTAGGTCATCGAATGCTTTTTGACAGCTCGCTGTCCACTGAACCTTTTTTGGCATTTTCTTACTTGTCAGTTCGTTTAATGGTGTCACAATTGAACCATAGTTCCTGACAAACTTCCTATAGTAACCAGTCAGGCCTAAGAAAGCTCGAACCTGAGTCTGGGTGGTTGGAGGAGCCCAGTCCCTGATTGACTGTATCTTGATCTCCAGTGGCTGAACCTGACCTCCACCTACAAGGTGGCCCAGGTATACAACCTGTGTCTGCCCTATCTGGCACTTGGTGGCCTTGATAGTGAGACCTGCTGCTTGCAGTGCCTCTAACGTCTTCCGCAGGTGGACCAGGTGATCCTCCCAGGTGGAGCTAAAGACAGCAATATCGTCAAGATACGCCGCACAGAAGTCATCCAGCCCAGTAAGGACTTGATTCACCAACCGTTGGAAGGTGGCAGGTGCATTTTTCAGACCAAAGGGCATCACCACGAACTGGTAATGCCCACCAGGGGTTGAAAATGCGGTTTTAGGCTTGGCGTCCTCAGCTAACCTGATTTGCCAATACCCAGCTGTCAGGTCAAACGTACTTAGGTAGTTGGCCGAAGCCAATCTATCGATAAGCTCGTCTGCCCTTGGTATTGGGTGGGCGTCAGTCTTAGTGACTGCATTGAGACCCCTGTAGTCTACGCAAAACCTCATCTCTCTCTTACCACCCTGGGTGTGAGGTTTCGGCACTAGAACTACGGGACTAGCCCAAGGGCTATCCGAGGGTTCAATGACTCCCAACTCCAACATTTTCTGCACTTCACTTTTGATGCAGTCTCTAACGTGATCAGGCTGCCTGTAGATTTTACTCTTGACTGGCAAGCTGTCACCAGTGTCAACCTCATGGGTGCACCAATCGGTCTGACTGGGTGTTAGAGAAAACATATGCCTAAACGACTGAAGAACCTGTTTACAGTCGCTCTGTTGATGTTCGGAGAGGCTGCCACAAAAGACAACACCATCTACCGAGCCATCGTCAGGGTTCTGAGTGAGCAGGTCGGGGAGAGGGTCACTCTCCTCTTCCTGTCCCTCATCTAGGGCCATGAGCAAACTCATGTCCTTCCTGTCGACATATGCTTTTAGCCTGTTGACATGAAGCACCCTGTGGGGGCTCCGGGGAGTTCCCAGGTCGACCAGGTAGGTGACCTCTCCCTTTTTCTCCAGGATGGTGTAGGGCCCGGACCATTTGTCCTTGAGTGCTGCTGGGGCCACTGGCTCCAACACCCACATCTTCTGTCCGGGCTGGTAAACAGTCAAGACAGCCTTTTGGTCATGCCAAGCTTTTTGGAGTTCTTGGCTGGCCTTAAGGTTTTCAGATGCCTTTTCCATGTACTCAGCCATCCGCGAGCGGAGGCCAAGCACATAGTCCACTATGTTGGCTGCAGGCTTTTTGAGAGGTCTCTCCCATCCTTCCTTCACCAAACACAGGGGTCCCCTTACAGGATGCCCGTACAGAAGTTCAAAAGGGCTGTAGCCAACCCCCTTCTGTGGGACTTCTCTGTAGGCGAACAAGAGGCAGGGGATCAGGACGTCCCATCTACGCCGAAGCTTTTCCGGTAGTCCATGAATCATCCCTTTTAGGGTCCTGTTGAATCTCTCAACAAGCCCATTGCATTGTGGATGATAGGGTGTAGTGAACTTGTAGTTAACACCACATTCCTTCCACATAGCAGTTAAGTAGCTCGACATGAAGTTTGCACCTCTGTCGGAGACGACCTCCTTAGGGAAGCCCACTCTGGAGAACACTCCAACTAGGGCTCTTGCCACAACAGGTGCTGTAGTGGTCCTAAGGGGAATAGCTTCAGGATACCTGGTGGCATGATCCACTACCACCAGTATAAACTTGTGCCCTGAGGCTGTAGGTGGTTCCATGGGACCGACGATGTCGATCCCCACCCGTTCAAAGGGCACCCCCACCACAGGCATTGGTATAAGGGGGGCCTTTGTCGTGCCACCTGACTTACCACTGGCTTGGCAAGTGACACAGGAGCGGCAAAACTCCTTGGTATCCTCGTTCATGTGAGGCCAGTGAAAGTGTGAGACAAGCCTGTCCCACGTTTTCGTCTGGCCTAAGTGACCTGCTAAGGGAATCTCGTGGGCCAAGGTAAGTAGGAAACCACGCTGAGACAAGGGTACAACCAGCCTCCTGGTCATGCCAGGCTTGGGGTCTCTTGACTCAGTGTACAGGAGTCCATCTTCCCAGTATACCTTGTGGGTACCTGTGGCGTTCCCAGCAGCCTCAGCAGCAGCCTGCTGTCTGAGGGGTTCAAGAGAAGGGCAGTCTAACTGGTCCTTCCCCAGGTCTTCCCTTGAGGGTCCCCCTGAACCCAAGAATTCAACTTGATCAAGTTCGAATTCCCTTGGCTCAGTTTCCCTCAATTCCTGTAGGTCAGCCTCCTCTGAGACTTGATCCTCGACCTGGGGCAAGGGGGAAGGCGCAGCCTTAACCCTACTGCTCTTTTTCTTGGGAGGTGTCTGGTCCGTTGTTCCAGGATCCAGCACCTGTTCAGTGGGGCATTTCCTGACCTGTGACCTAGTCACAGCGAACACATGTGCTGGCAAACCTAACATTTCCATGTGAGTCCGGTGCTCCACTTCTGACCATTGTGACGACTCCAAATCATTGCCCAACAAACAATCCACTGGGAGGTCTGGACTAACTACAACCTTCTTGTGGCCAGTTACCCCTCCCCAGGAGAAAGCTACAATTGCCATACTGTGATTGGTAGTGACATTGCTTGCATTGGTCACCAGGAATTCTGTACCTGGCATGATCTGTCCAGGGTCCACAAAGTTAGGCGTCACCATGGTGACGCTGGCACAAGTGTCCCTATAGGCCTGAGCCATCTTTACATTTATGAAAGGCGTCTGTCGGTATTTGCCCAAAGTATTGGGGCTTACGTCAGGGGATACGTCTGCGTCCCCTGTACTGACAAGGACAGCCTGAGTGAGTGTGCCAACTAAGTTGTCACGCCCCTCAGAACCCAGGGTTAACCCTACTAAACCCTTGGGAGGCGCACTACCACTGCTGACTGTACTAGGGGGCACAGGTGCCTTAGGGGCTGCAGTGGCAGGAGTCTGCCCTCCTCCTTTCTTGGTGCACTCACTAAACCAGTGAGACTTACTTTTACAGTACTGGCACCATCTTTTGGATTGGCCTTCTTTCTTCTTTTGGGGAGCCTGACCCCCACCCTCTTTGGGTTGTTGGGGACCTGTCGAAGACTTCTGGTCATTTTGTTCCCCTTTAGAATCTTTACCCTTCTGGTCTGCTTTCTTCTGACCACCTTGATTCTGGCCCTGGTTCTGCTTAACTCTTGTACGAACCCATCTGTCTGCCTTCTTTCCCAATTCTTGGGGAGAGGTCAGATCCGAGTCGACAAGATGCTGATGCAACAACTGGTTCTGACAATTGTTTAAAATTTGTTCTCTCATCATCAAATTATACAATCCTTGATAATCAGTAACCTTACTGCCCAGCAACCAGCCCTCAAAAGCCTTAGTGGCACAATCGACGAAATCAGACCAATCTTGAGACTGCGTTTTCTGGGTATCCCTGAACAGCACCCTGTACTGCTCAGTGGTTAGGCCGAACCCTTCAACGAGTGTATTTTTCAAGATTTGGTAATTGTTAGCATCCTCCACCCTTGTGGTGAGGAGCTTGTCTCTTCCTTTTCCTTCAAAGGAGAGCCACAAGATAGCTGCCCACTGACTCTGGGGAACACCCTGCACAGTGCAGGCCCTCTCCAAAGCAGTAATCCATTTGTGGATGTCGTCCCCTTGTTTAAAGGGGGGCACTATCTTACCAAGGTGTTTCGTATCGAAACTCTTTTCCCTATTACTAGGTACATTGCTGCCACCAGTGGGGACTACCCCACTTAACTGTTGCTCTCTAGCAAAGGCAAGCCTTTCTTTGGCCAGGGCAAGTTCTTCCCTTTCGATCCTCAGATTAGCTGCCCTTTCCTTAGCTTCGTACACTCTCCTCTGAGGGGACGTCATCCCTCTCTGAGAAGAGTTGTGAGAGCCATTGGTTCGAAGGGATCCGCCAGAGTCTCTTGACAGAGATCGGGCTCGTCCATTCCCAATGTTAAGCTGACCTGATAGTGGCCCCAGGGGTCCCCCAGTACCGCTATCATGTTTGCTTAAGTTGGACCTGCTTAGTCTGACGACTTCTACCTGTCCCTTATCTGCCTCATCCCCAGAGAGATCCTCATCCTCATCCTCCTCCACATCCTCGTTCTCAGTTGCGAGGTGAATGAGGTCAGGATCGTCTCGGGTTCCCTCGAGGGGAGGCATGTCTCCTTCTGGATTAGAAGAGCTACGAAGTTTCTCAGCTCTCCTGGCATCATAAGTCTCCAAGAGACCAATCAGAAAGGACGTTGTGGGGTTAGACCCCTGCTGAATCTTCCTGGAGTGACACAGTCGTCTTAACTCCTTGAAGCTCAGCACAGTATATCCTGAAGGGATGACCTGTGGAGGGTCAACTGACACAAGGGGAGACCTAGAGTTTCCTCCTTTGTCCGACATACTGGTTCTAGTGTGGTGTAAGTGATGCACCTACCTACACTACGTGTTTACCTACTGTACCCTTGCTAAGAGTTGTAGCCAAGGTGTGCTAAGCCTTGAGGAGCTACAACAGCTGGTTCAGTAGAACTCAGAGTATTCTAAGCTTTTAGTTATATGTACTAACAGTACTTTGTGCGATCTTTCAACAAGATATTCTTAGGATACGTGTGGTAAAACAACAGCAAGCTCAAATCCCACCCGCTGCTCACCAATGTGAGAAGTTGGCCCGATATGCAACGTTCGCTATTCTAGCGACCGCTATGTATCGTTCCAACGACCCTTATGGTGTTTGGTTGTAAGTCAACCTATAGACCAGCTATCCTAGTAGCGTGGATACGAGCAGTCTAAGGCTAAAGACTCGAGAGGGCGTGTTAAGCCAGCTGTTTACCACACATGTACCCCTTGAACACCCAGTGAAAGGACACCACACAAGTGTTATGAAAATAAACAGTATATTTATTAAGAATCGCAACAGCCCTGTACTCTATTTGAGGACAGGGTACTAAGCACAAACCAAATCTCTTTAGCAAATACTTCAAGTGCACAATTAGGAACAAGTGTCCGAGGACACGGAAAGATTAAGGTCTCGGGCGGACCCGATAAGGCAAGTCGGAAGCGAGGGACTCGGGACCCTAGAGTAAGGGGGCTATGCAGGCACCGAAATGCCGAGTTACCTAGCCACGAGGGCTGCGGCTGCACAAGTCTTACAGGCGTCGGGGTCTTCGCTGACGAGCCAGGAGCCGGAAGAAAAGGAGTTGCTGGCCGGCGACCAGTGCTGAATAGTTCGTAGAGATCCAAGCCTGGATCGGAGATTGAAGAAACCTGAAAGCAGAGGGGACCAAGTTCGTACTACTAGCCAGTAGTCAGAGGGTACCAGGAAGGCACCGGTTGGCCGTCACCTCGACCAGGTGAGTGGGCGACGCTAGGCTCTGCAGTCTCACGGACCAGGAGGCGTTATCGGCGACCACGGCGGAGGTGCGAGCTGTCCCACGAAGGATGATGCTGTCGGCGTCGCTGGGCCCAGGATGGGGCAACAAGCCTTGGCAGTTCTCAGGGCCACGTGGTGGGCCTAAGAGGGCGTCTTGAGTGGACCAGGAGGGTCCGGGGTGCTTCTCGCAAAGATGGAAGCAAGGGCCAGTCTGGAGCAACCAGACCAGCAGTGCTGATTCTCGGATGTCGTCACAGAAGGACACAAGCCAGCGGCTAGTGACCAGACAACGTGCTGAGCAGCGAGCAGAAGGGCCCCACGCAGATCGTGGAGATGCTGGGAGACTGCACTTCGGTGCTGGAGCGGCTCAGGGTCGGGGCTTCTCGGACCCCAGAGCACTCACCAGAGAGTTACCTCGATGGTCGTGCTGGTTTTAAGAGCGTGCAGGTTCTGATGATGGCCGGTCCCTCGAGGTCTCGTCGCACCCACGGATCACAGCTGAGCTGATGATGTGGGTAGAGGTCAGAGGTGCCAGGGAAGCCGGTTCTCGTCGAGCTGGGCCGTCGGATTCCTTGAGGAAGGACTTACAGCAAACCGCAGAGTTCTTAGTTGGTGCCTGCTGATGCAGGGTGACTACTCCTTAGTCACAAGGGAGAAATCTTGAGAAGAGTCTTGAATGTCCTTTCGTAGAAAGTAGTTCTTGAATCAAAGATGATCTAATTTGGAAGGGTCCCCGCTCCGGTCTTTATTCTAAAGAAAGGGGTGGGTACATGACTAGGTCCTGCCCTAAGGGTGGGACCAGGAAGGGGGCAGTTACACCCCTCTCCCCTGCCGGACTTTCCCCAGGCCAGGGCTGTCGCCCCTGGAACTGGTTCTAACCGGCAGATGCGTAGTGAGCACCGGGGTGCCACTCCGCAGTCACCTTCACGCAAAAGCCCTACCTACCCAGAATACACAAACCCTGTCTGGGACGGTGCGAACACCGCCCTCGACGGGAAACCCTTTGTCCAAGCGCTCCTCGCTGGAAGGACTCCCAGCAGCAGGAGGTCAGACTCGTGTCTGTGGTGGCAGCATCCATTTTGTGGAGCTGAGGCTTCAGTTAACTTTAACCGGGGTTCACGGTTACGTGCATGTCGTGTCCCTCTAGAGGGGTGGGATGCTAACCTCATCGCCAGAATCGGTGAGAGGGCAGCACCCCGATTCGTATGACACCTTACTCGACATGCCTGGATAACGCGACACCGGAGTTACCGTTATGGTACGCGTTATCATGGAACAGCCATTGGGTCTTGATTCCGCAAACTGCAACCGGGCTCGGCTCGGGCCTGAGCCTAGCTCACACGAGCCCACGCACTCTGCCTTCAGGATTGTTAAGGCCTGCCATAGGAGTGACTGATAGGAACTCGGGTGTCCATTGTATGGTTAGATATAGAGCTACTATACCTAAAGCGAAGGGTGGTTACACGGCTTCGCCCCAGCTGTCGTGCAGCCAGTTGTGTCAAATTTAGGAGGCCAGCCAGGGGTGGCATAATACATGCTTCAGCCCCTGGCGGCCCTGGGTACACCTATGCCCTGCGTTACGGGGTCTGATAAGTTGGCCCAGTACCAATTGGTAAATGCACCTAGGGTACATATCGTAATTTAGAAAGAGAACAGCCAGGCTGTGGGTCTGATTAGCAGGCCCACAGCCAGAGAAAGTCGTAAACCAGTGAAACAAAAGCAAAAAATCTGGGTGATCATAGGATTGCAGACCCTACTCTCCTACAGTGAGCATTCCACATTGCCTCAAAAATTGAAATGACCAGTGTATGGTGAGCACTTCCTTATTATCCCCAGGGACCAGCGTTTCTCTTGTGGTTGGCGCTGCACCAACCCTGACAGACACGATTCTATCTTTGGGTGCAAGCGCTCACTTTTCCTTCATCAGTTCTCCTGCGCTGCCTCTTCATAGGGACAGAGCTGCCACAAACGCGAGGGAAATACCTGATTGAGGAGTGAGAGTGAAGTGGAGGAACTCCGCCATCATCATAGGAGGGGCAAGACCTAGTGGCCCAATGAAGACGTCGCAGTGCTGCCTACTCTGCTGGGGAGATACCCACTGGTGTAGTTCCTGGAGCGTGACACCGCTCCTGTGCCCAAGACCAGAGTCCTAGGTGTTGTGAGTACCTGGGGTTGCCCACAGCCCCCACCCCGCATGTCGGCGGCAGCTGCCTTTGACTTACCAGCCAGAGAAAGGTACCATCTTGTGGGAAGCTGCACCGCATATTAGTGGGCAGCCCCCTTTTGCTAATTCTGCCTTGGTGGGACCCCGCTTGGTGTCCCCACTAAATTTGGCTTTGTGTGTGCCCCCTCCTTTTTTAGACATACCATGGGGGCACTTGCTTAATTTCCTGCATTATGGGGTGAGACCTCAACTTAGGTCTCTGAGCACAACAGATATCGCCGATGGGTATTTGCTCCATTTAGGGAAACCGTAATTGCTGCATTAATTCCAATAGGCGTGTATGCGCTGCTGTGCCTCATATTCTTGTGCTTGTGTACTGTATAACATATTATAAGAGCACAGGTGCTCTGTGTCATACATTTCAACTACAATTCATGTGTTTTGTCTCCAAACCAGGTTGCAATATTCGCACTCTGGTGTGATTCATGTACTTGTGGTGACATATGGTGATTTATGTGGTTTCCCTACTTTTTCAGTAATTGCAATATATGCACAGTTTTTCATGATTATGTCATTTTGATCTGTTTTATGTACAAAATACAATATATATTTTTTTATAATCCTGTGTGGAGTTTCTTTTGTGGTGTATTAATCATGTTACTGGTGAGAGTGTGTTGCACAAATGCTTTACACTTTGCCCCTGATGATAAGCTTGACTGCTCTGTGCCAAGCTGCCAGATGATGAGCACAGGTTATCTTTGGTGTGTAACTTACTTATCCTGACAAGAGTGGTGGGTTCTGCCTGGCTTAGCTGCATACTCTAGCCAACAAGAAGCCCCAGTTCTAACACACACATACCTATATACATTTATACAAAGAAAGGGACAATACATTGATGTTCTAGTCTTGAGGATGGTGTGTCCTATTCTGATAGTATTGTTTGAATTTAACTTATAAATACCACAGGCCTTTTCCTTGAATGGTTCTGTCTGTGAATCAAAGTGCCCAAAAGGCAGAGAGCCTGGCTATCATCAACGTGTTTGACTGTTCCTTGTTTCCTACATTCTCATTTCTGTCTACAACTTAGTGTGGAGGCCCCTCCATACAAGCATCATTTGTGCAAAAAAGGACTACCCCGCCCTGCTTTTCAATATATCATGTCAATTAAAAGCAACTTTGCTTTTCATTAGTGCTCCACTGCCCCTACAGAAGGGCTGAATTCAAAAGTTTAGCATGACAATCAGTCTCAGGCCACACGCATGAGTTTGAAGTTGAAATCTGTCTAGTTATTGTTGGTTTTAGCTTGCTCATCTCCAATGCATGTTTTCTTTGTGCCTGCTTTGCAGTTTTTACATCACCTTATCATAGCAGGTTTATTCTGTCCTTCTAAGCACAGTAAATAACATGTTAAGATTAGCCATTTTATGGTGCACCATTTAGCTTCCTCAGACGGATGGTAGACTGAGACTGCTTTGGAGGGATATGAACTCATATTATCAAATATCTGCCCACACCAACTCAAATTTCTATCACTATGTTTTTCCCATCAACACACTTATTTCACGTAATGCTCAGCAAATCCACGTCGAAACATAGATCCCATCTTCAGCCTCGCCAACTCTCAAAGACTGGATTCCATAAAGTTCTGTTTCTTGATTACCTTAGGAAAAGCTGACTCCTACCAGGAGCCAGGGCATCAGCGTGCCCAGCATAACACTTATGAGAGATGTAATGTTCCTCTTTAAGAGACTCCAGGTAGGAGGAACATAACACAAATGTAAACGAATTCCTTGGCAATCTGATAATGCTTGTTTGAATATGGAGATTTATGGTGCAGCAGATAATCCAGGCATCAATTGCTCCTGGCATCACGAAGAGTCAAGCCACAGAATCCTAGAGAATAAATCAAAGGGATCCATCTGCAAGAAGCAAAAATCAAGGACAAAAACAGAGATCAAGTGGGTTATGAATGCTAGGGAACTAGTGAATTGCGAATCATCCTCAATTTGTGAGTACCTCCTTGGTATATGATTCAAACAGGAATTGACTTCACAGAAAAGATTCATAATTCTTTTTGATAAGGAATCTCCCACTGGTTCCTCTGAGCAAACCACTATGTTGGAAATAGTTGTTCATAGAGTTGACCATGCCTTTGGGTGACCAATATCACATAACCATCAGATCAGCCCAGGCTATGAGTGTGACCAGCTATGCACAGAGAATGCAGCTGGCAACATGCTGTGTGAGTGCACAGAGTGCAGACAGTCTTCCTCTAATGATGGACAGCTTCCACTAAGCCTAGGTTAGAGATGTGTGACAGTGCTAATAATTTCATTGACAATCCCTGTGTGAGAAATTGGGTTGTTGGTTGTGTGGAGTGGGACCCTCCTCACACAGCAGCCACAATCCCCATCAGGCTGAACCATTAAAGTCACTAAATTAAGCAGGTGGCGGGTCTGGTAATATCTCCTCCAAACCCAACCAGTAGCCAGAGAGGTGTTGGAAGGGAGCTGGACACCTTCACTCACATAGGCCCTCCTTCCCCCAATGAGTCCCATTCTATTATGCCCACCATAGATGGAGCTGTGATACGTAGATCTCTAATCGGGTCCTGGAATATATCAGGGATAGGCTCCAAGCTGGATAACCCAGAATGGGGAGAACTGATGGACAGGCATGACCTGTGCTTGTTTCAAGAGACCTGGTCATTGTCTGCCCCTGCTAGGGTGGGCTACGTGACTTTCCACTCCCCAGCTGTGCAGGGTCCTAGGGGTAGACCTTCGAGTGGGCTGTGCACATGAGTGGCTTCACATCTGGGGTGTTCGGTTAAGGTAATCGACTCCCATTCTCCAGACATTTTGTGTACCGTGCTTACATTTTTGGATGGTTCATCGTTAGTAGTGATCAACATATATTTACGCCCCACACCGTAGCAACTAGCTGTATCTGTGCTAGAGGCCCTTGAGGAACTTCTTTTCCTATATCCATCTCCGACCCCCAAAATTATTGGGGGTGATTTTAATTGCCACTTTGAACCATTTGCCGGGATCCCTTCTGTAACCTTAGATGAGGACTCCAGTTGGCACATTCTTGAGTGCTCTATGTATCTGGTTAAACGTATATCGCCTCTGACGCTCCTGATTAGTAAGCTAGTAGTAACCCACTCTCTTAGGGCCTGCAATGGTAGATTGCTTCCCGACATTCCCGGCTCAAGTACCTTCAATAGACCAGGGAAATGCACGACCATTGACTACATCTTAATGTGGAATATTGGGCCCAAACAAGAGCATTCACCGTTACCCCTGGATTAGATAGTGACCACAACCTCTTGTCTCTAGTATTAAACTGTATATTGGACAACCTAATGATGTGGGGTCATCAGTGACTGATACCAATTCCAATTTAGTCACTGTGGCGGGTGGCAGATGCATTAGGTGGGCAACGGTCGCGCAAGCCCCTAACAAGTTAGCCGAGCTATATGACTCTGTTGCCTGCTTTTTAAAAGAGGTTAGCGATCTTGTGGGTTCTAATTGTGACTCATCTTGCGCCCAGGAGTCACAGCATTTACATAATAGGCTCTTTTCCACTCTAAGTTTATGGAGGTGGGTGACCCCTCTAGCAGATTACTTTTATACCACTAATAGCGTGCGGCCAGGGGTACCAAACCACACCCATTGGTATAATAAAAATTGCAGGGCGTCTAAACAAACTCTTTTAAAAGAAGCAAAATCTGGGTCTGTGTCGAGTATTAGACTGGCAAGGCAAATCTATAAAAGAATGATCACGGAGGCCAGGGCGGAATGGGAGGCCTCAAGGTGGGAAAGTCTAAAAGTAGCCCTGGACGGTCGTGATTATAGGGTCTTTTGGAATCTAGTGAGATCAGGGACAGCAGAAGGGTTGCCAGCTATTACCCCTAACTTAAGCGAGGAGGTTTGGCTAGCTCATTTTAGACCCCTCTATTTCCTTAGTGATCTCGCATCCCGAGTAGAGCCAGCCCGCCTAAAGAATACTGTTGATCTAATGTTCCCGGATACAATGGGCCTCGATTGTCCACCATGTACTATACTTGAAATTCAGGCGGCCCTTAAAAGTTTGTCTTCTGGGAAAGCACTGGGCCTGGACAGGATCCCCGGAGACTTATACCTGAGTGAACAAAAGGTATGGGTCCACTACATTTGGGTGTACTTTAATGCCATATTACAGGGCTTGGAGATCCCCCAATCCCGGCTGGGTGCGGAAATCATCCACATCCACAAAAAGGCTTCCCCTCTGGACCCGGCTAACTACCTCCCAATTAGCCTCATTGATGTCCTCCAGAAACTATTCGCCCGTCTTTTATTATCGAGGTTGCAGTGTTGGATGGATGAACATCAGATCTTAACCTCCCTCCAAGCGGGCTTTCGAGTGAAGGTCTCTACTGTTGACCAACTGTTTAGACTTCACCTGGTTTACTGGAAGACGGTATCTTTGGGGGCAGGTAGTTTGTATTTGATCTTTGTGGATCTTCGTTCCGCATTCGACCTGGTCCAGAGGGATAAGCTTTGGTTAATTCTAGCAGAGATGGGTGTCCCTGTGTATTTGTGCCACCTTTTCCAACGTATGCACCGAGGTACCTTTGAAAGGGTGAGATACGGGAGGTATGGGGAGCTCTCGGCCCCATTTGCAGTGGATAGGGGAGTAAGGCAGGGGTGCGTGCTGGCTCCCACGCTATTCTCCCTCTTCCTCAACGGCCTGATTGAACATCTATTGGGTGCTAGGGATTTAGATTCACCCGCCCTGGCAGGCCGCAAGATACCAGCCCTGATGTTCGCTGATGACACGCTTCTCTTATCAAAATCATCGTCGGGTATCCAGAAAACACTGGAGGCATTCTGCTCCTTCTGCAGATTAAGGAATCTTGAGATCAACCTCTCCAAAACCAAGTTCATGGTTTTTAACGCCAAGTCTTCTAACTGTCCCCTCCCTCACTTGGATGGTGTGATTTTGGAACCCGTCTCTACTTTTGAGTATTTGGGGGTAACCCTAAATGATAGTATGAACTGGGGGTCCCATACGGCTAAGGCAAACCTGAAACTGGCCCAATCCTCTGGTGGGATTCTAAAGGTTTACAATGAGAGTTCCCTTGGGACCGCCGGTTGAAATCTATAAAGTGCAGGCGAGAGGGGGAGCGCTGTACGGCGTAGAACTGTGGGGCCATGTAGGCGCCGCCTCATTATCTTCTACTGAGAACAGCTTTATTAGGCGCCTCTTGAGACTACCTAAGAGTACCCCGTTGATTCCTCTAAGGTTAGATCTAGGTTTGGTCCCTCTACAAGAGATTATCTCAAATCGCCCGCTGTTGTATTGGAGGCGCCTTTGGGCCACCCCTGAGCTCTCGAGCTATAGGGAGGACCTTAGGGACCTTCTGTCCAGAGGAGGCTGGGGAAAATTTCCCTGGCTTAGTTAACTCAAACAGGGGTGACATTTGGTCTTCTCCTGAGGTGACCTGTATCTTGCTCACCAAGAGGTTGTTGAGCTCTGCACTTAAGCAATATCGAACGGAACTCACACTAATGAATTCCTCTTTGGGTAGGTTGTCCAATACCTTTCTGAATATCAAGGTTGTTCCCCACTTCGAGAAATTCATGAATGATATTCAGCCCTCACTGGCCAATAAATTATATGTCCAATTTAGACATGGAACATTGCCTTTGAGTGCAGTGACAAATAAATGGCCTAATGCTCCCTTGATACCAGCTTCTTGTCCTGGGTGTGAAGGTTCTGATTAGACAGATCTGCACGTTCTGCTCTTCTGCCCTTCCTACTCTAGGGCAAGGGATAAATGGATCATTCAACTCTGTAAATCCAGGGGACTTAGGGACTTCAGGGAGGTTTTTAGGCTATTAAAATGTGATACCACCCCTGTGATTGTGTTTGCGACCGCCAGATATTTGATGTCAATGTGGTGTATAAGAAGAGCAAGAATCAATATAATTGACTGTGAATCAGTTGCTCCTGTGTTGGCATAATTATTGTAACTCAGCAGGTGGCTCACATTCTAAACCACCCTGGGTCTATTCATTGATTGCCCTACTCTTAAACCAAATCGCCCCGTGTCTACTCATTGATTGCTCTACTTTTAATCTGAATGGTTTCTATTATGTCTGTACCTCCACAGTTATTTCTTATTTATTTTATGAATTCAGGTTCTTATGAATGTTGTATAATATTTTAAATGCTTTTTACTGTATTTTGTATATTGTGTTTTTATGGTTTTTAACCGATAACAAAGCTTTTGACTAACTGGCTAAATTAACCTGTGCTTAACCTTCTGGTAGCTTGGCACAAAAGCAGTCAGGCTTAACTTAGAGACAAATTGCAAAGTATTTTTGCAGCAAACAAACAATAATAAAGTTTAAAGAAAGCACAAAGAAAATCCTAAACCAATTTAGAAAAATAGAGTACATAATAATAAATTATTTGAGACAAAAAAAGTTTAAAAAACGAAGATATCCAATTTGAAATATTTGGGTAGAAGCACAATGTGCCAACTGTGGTTATCTCGTAGCGCCAGACTGGGACAAGGTCACAAGGTCAGGCTATCAACGATGGAGTACTGGCCGGCTATCGGGACCAAGTGAGGCCTGCTGAGAAATCTAAGCCCTGGATGTGTGTGTTGCGCGACGCAGCGGCGGTCCTGAGGAAGGGTGTGAGGTCCATGTCGAGGATGTGTTGTGTCACACAGTGGTTGTTATTATGGGCTGTGAGGGCTGGAATGTGGACTTGCTTTGAGGATGCGTCACACAGCTGCAATTCCGCTAAGCTGCATGGGCTTCAATGTGGGCTTGCATTGAGGTTGCATTGTGCTGCGTTGGTTCTGAGAAAAAGTTGCTAAGTGCTGCATCAGGTTTGCATCGCACTGCATCGGTTCTAGTAGGGACAACACTGTAGCAAACGATGATTTAGACTATCTTATAAAAAAGCTAAGATTGATCCCTAAAGACTTGCTATTTACATTAGTAGAATCAAAGTCTGACCCTCATAAAAATAACAGGTTCTGGAAACAAATCTTGTATGCACAGATTCTTGAAAAGACAAACTCTGCTTCCAGGGACCAAGAAACCAAAGATTTGCTATCACTTTCACCTGAATCATACTAGTGGAGATCCCAAAGAAGGGGAGACAGAGGGTATTTACGTATAAAGCCCAGGAGCACTCTGTGACAGCAGGAGCCTTCAAAGGATACAGACACCATAGAAAAAATCTGGAAGATCGACGTATAGAGTTGCTGTAGTTCAAGTAAAAAGAGAAATCTTTCTGAAGCATCTGAGAAACCAAAAGAGTAAAGGCAACTCGGCCAATCTTTGGAGCCATAGAAAGAGCTTTGTTGATCTTAAAACTAAGAATTGTCACAGGAACTCCTACAAATAAAAGAACAGAAGATTAAAGTACAGCCAGGCAAAAAAGTGGAGGTCCAAGTGAAACCATTGTCCGAAATCCCTATACAAAAGATCCTTGAAGCCAAACTGTGGATTGGTCAATAAGGTCCAAGGTCACTGCAGATCTTACAGGATATTTGCTACATCACTTTAAAGGTCTTCCTCAGGTCAGCTGAGACCAATACCAGTACTGACTTTGTACCCCATGAGTGTCAAACTCGGGCCTGAAAGTATCTAGTTTAGTAGTGGTCGGAAGGAAGATTGAGGCTTGAGAAGCGACATTCTCAGGTGATGAGATAACATAGAGATAGGACAAAAAGAGAAAGGCATCTAGAAGAACCCCCTCTGAAATGTAGAATACTTGCCCCTCCCACCCCCTTGCCAGGTATGCCATATCATTAGCATTCTGAATAGTAACAAACAAATATCGCTGGTGAAACTGCGGACTAGAGGGGAACGAGATCTGGCCCCTTTAGAAGATAGTAAATGGAAGGAGACCTATAGATGCCCTAGAAAAGTGGCCTTAAGGGCAGGGCTTCACCTCGATCCTGCACAGATCTTTCATTAGGTCAGTAACGCTATATAAATATTGAAGAGTGCAGGATGCCAGTTGCCCGAAGTGATTTGGCTCTAAAGGGACCTTGCTCCACATGCTTTGGGAGTTCACAAAGATTCAACAGTTTTGAGCAGGGGAAAGCAACCAGATGTAAATACTGTTGGAGATAGATTTTGTGTTGACCTAAGAACTGGCAATATAGGGTATAGGCAGAGAAGTCACAAAGTCAGATATGAAATTATCTTTTGTAATCTAGCTTTGATGGTTACAAGAAGAGATATACCCTGAACCTGGGGTGGTAAACATCCAGCCAAAGCGCCTCAATGAATACAGAATATGGACTGGGGATGGTAGCAGTGTTCAAGGTCTATAAATGCCACAAGAAATATAACATACGGGGCCCTTAGAAACAAAAAAGTGGGTTTATTTTAGCAGGGCACATTTGTTGTATCATTTCCAGAATGAAATGGGGATGGCGAGAGAAACAAGCATTGGCATAGCCAATAGGTCTCACCTTTGGGACCATGTAAGTAAAAAGAAAACTGAAGTGTAAGACTTCACGTTTACATTTACTGCATCCTAAATACGAAGTTGATGTAAACGTGATGTCTTATACTCATTTTTTACTTACAAGGTCCCAAAGGCGAGACCTATTGGCTATGCCAGGAGTCTGAAAATGCAGTGTCACAATTTCCTCTGATGTCACTTCCTGTGATACATATGCTAATTAGAACAGCACTTCTTTTTATTAGGACTTGTGCCCAAAACACCTCCCCTGCAGTATGTTATATAGTTTCACACATTACCCTGTGCCACAACATCCCATACACCTCCTTATGATGCAACCACACATCAAACTAAACCAAAACAGACACTATAATGGCACACATCAAATTCCACCGACGTTTACAACTTTACACTAACCCACTTCACAGCATCTATCACCACTCCAAACTTCATCACACTGTACCACACCACTCATCGAACAACATCTTGATTGGTGATACTTCTTTCAACAACATTATACTGTAATTTGGAATAACAAATCACATTCTCAACACAACTTGCAACACTACACTACACTACACCACACCACATCATATCCACATACACACAGCATACTAAACATCATAATACCACGTACCACCGCACCAGATCAATCAACAGCACAACAGAGTACGCCACCCAAGACCAGGTCTCTCCACTACAATAAAATAAATCTGCTTTTCTGTTTCCAAATGTTGATATGTATGTGTTTCTTCCTCTGTTTATGTAATTGCCTGTACATGAAAAGAAAGGCGGAGGAAATAGATTTAAAAGTAGGTAAAAAAAGATAAAATTGAATGTGGGATAGAAGTACAGGACGGGCAGAAAAGGGACACAACTCGAAACTATAAAGCAATTGTTTCTCCGTGCGTCTGAATGCGTCCTGCAGCCGGGGCTGGTGCCCGCGTATCTGCGAGGGCGACTCTGGGGAGAGTACCGTACTTTAGAGGTCACAGGACCCTTGGGGGGCCCTCAGGGTGAGGGGTTCGCATGTTCAGAGGCAACTCATCGTACATGCTGCTGTGTCCGGGATCCTTCTTTGGCGGGGTTACTTACAATTCAGTCACACGTGCAGTATTCAGGTTTACTCACAACTAGCTGTGCAATACGCTGGTTTATAACAAAAAGGAGGGGAGGAGGAGGATCAAGATGTGATCCGGTAGGGCTTAGATTACCACTCAAGAAAATTGAATGGAAGGTCCAGCCACAGTCGCAGCCCTGGAGAGTGTGGACAACAAAAAGGATACTGGCCTGTTCCTAAAAGAAGGAAAGGACGGTCACTAAGGTGCAGGGGGTAGTACTCGATGGAGAGCTAACCCTTGGTATCCATTATGTTCGATATAATGGCCTCACACACCCTTGGGAGTGTCATGCTTCATCATATCATATGAAGCAAGTCTACTTAAAGCGTCTGTATTTATGATTAGGCAATCACACACCATTGTGAACTGTATCATTTTCAAGGTCTTCAGAAGGGAACAATCTTTCTATTACTTTGAAGGAGAATCTTTCTACTGACAGTGAGACTGCAATAAACAACCAGTGATGAACGGATGCTTGAATCATTCTCTGACACTGATGCTCAGCCGCAGCCTCATCCCAGTCTATCATTTTTTTAACCACCATGCCACTATATACAGATTCCTGCCAACAGACTCAGAAGTACACCAAAACAGGGTATTTGTGTTCTCCGTCAAGGATGGAAAGCAGGGGGGCTAATTCTTTGAGCAATACCAGAGTGGAAATGCTGGGGCGCTGAAAAGGAGTGGAAAAACAACAAAGCCTCATTAACACGTAAATAGTATTTTACAGACCAGTGAAGTACTCGGGTGCGGCTGCAATAAAGGCCGTGTGTAAGGTAA
>NW_028245992.1:0-52883 GCF_964263255.1 Lissotriton vulgaris
CAATCCTAGGCAACGAGTAGTGGATTGGAGACATTTATGCTCTCTGACTATATATATGAGAAATATTGGACAATTGAAAAAAAATTTAGTAGACCATAATTGTATACAGTAATATCCTCCTACACTATCCAGGACATGAGATACATTTTTAACTGAGGGAAAAAGAAGCTAAGGACCCCAGTTAGTGAATTTTTGAAAGTACAAAGTAGGACTAAGTGGATGATATTAATGCTTCTTTGATCCTATCAATGAATGATGATTTAATCAACAAATGAAAATGTACATAATGATTTAACCAGTTGCACTCACAGTGTTTATATGTATTGTGTATAGTTGATCGTATTGTGAAGTTATATGTATTTCGTTCATTACAGTAATATATGATTTGTATAAAGGAGAGCCTTAAAATGAATGTAGATACCAATATATAATAAGAAATACAAAGAAAAAATCAAATGCAAAATAGCGCAGAGTCAATAAAAGGGACTACTGTGTTTAAAAAGTAAAAGTGTTATTTATGGTGTCAGAGGTATTTTTGTACTTGAAACAGTGTTATAGATTCCAGCCTCTGAGGTCCTAAATTGAATCAATTCCCCCTATATATCAAAACTTCTTCAATCCTGGCCCACTCCTTGGGACTCCTGTTAAAAAAGCACGGCAGACCAATTTTTATTTTGTTTGGCTCAGATTGCAGACCTCCACAGATTTACAGCACAGAATAACATTATAAATGTTTTGTCCCCAGGTTGGTGGAGGGGTCACCAGCACCAGGCCTTTGGGGAAAGGTATGCTATTTTTTTTCCCCAAATAGCAAGCATGCTGCGTGCTTTCATTCCGGTAAGTGAAGTTTATGTTACAAATAATATGTGATCATCATCTAAACAGGTGTTCAGTGGTGCTACCTAATCCTACTCCACAATCGCTTGGCCTGATCATTTAAGAAGTCAGGCAGAGACTCCTCTGTCCTATCACTTAGATAGTTGTAGCTATTATCATTAGTGATTTAGTGTTCTGTCACTTCTCTGTGCCTTTCTTTCTTGTAGCTCTTACAGTTCCTACTGCAGACAATTCCCCAGTGATGTGTGGCATGCATGCATCTATGCACTGAAAACAAAATCAGGCCGAGTTGGCCGGCCAAAGAGGGTTGAGATTGAGAGATTGAGAATGAGATGAGAAGCAAAGATCATCCGCTGCAATTTATTTGTAGTTCCAAAATATAGTTAAGGAAATTTGGAATAGGGTTAGGTTTAGGAAATTAGGAGTAGGTCCACAATACAAATAGGAGATCTGAGTTAGAAAAGTATAATGTTACTGTATTTGCCTTTCCCTGTTGAAATATGTTTGGGAGATTATTAACTGTACCAATAGTATTTTTTTAATTTTATTTTGTTTATTGCTTACATCAGTATCCAGGGGCAGGAGGGAAACTTCAGAGGCAGATGAGGGAGCTGGATGGCTCAGCTGGCCCCAGTAAGTCCTCCAGTTGTTAATATTTTTATTATTTCCCTAACTTTTACAGCTCCATATTTAGAATTATTTTTCCTTTTTACTGTGCCTGTCTCCTGAATGTTCCTAATCCCTGCATTATCCTATTTACTAACTTTATATATTTCAGGTTTCTATAATTGACTTCAAACTGTCTGTACTAGTCTGTAGCTTCCATTCTTCTGCTTTGTTACTAAGCTTTCCCTTGTTCCTTAGCACAGTTGGTACTCTAGGACTTGGAGAACACATTTTAGATCAAGTACTCTACTTTGACTCTACTGTGAAGTTTGCATGTCCAAGTAAGGTATTCTACTCATGTTCATTAAGAAGGCTTACTTTTTCTTACTTAAACAGTAAATCGAGAAAGTGGCCATGGTCATGGTGGACACCAAATTTTGTGTATGTATTATTATCATAGTACACCAGCTGTTGATGACAGTCCAGCATGGCTGAAATTATGAGGAGGATGATCCCATTACACTTGCCAACCAAGACCGATTATGTCCTTCATTGACCAATTATTGCACCCGTTCATACACTTCAATAGCTCAGATTCATCATAGCTCTTCCCCTCCATTACAAAACGTTTTGGTTGGATTGTCTACCTGGCTTTTCAAACATTGCCAACCAACAAAATGCTCAACTTTATATTTTGATAGAAGATACTGTAACCAAAATGTAGTGTTATTTTGTAGTTGTATTTTGCTTAAGGTGAGGCGTATCTGTCATCTAAAATGTTTAATGTATTTTCTAGCCACACAGACCACCAGTACTGGGGCAAGCAGTGAGAGAGCCAGCGGAGGGGATGCAGAAACGGTCAACGAAGGTGGAGTCCCAAAGGCGGCAGGGATAGGCAGTGGTAAGTCACATTGCTTGCCTATTGACAATTAGTAATATAATCTCTGTAAGGGCATTGACACATGAACACCCTGCTTTAGCAGATACAGCGGGAGTTGGGCAGTAATGGCCTCTTCTATCTGCAACTCAGCAGACAAAGGTTCATATATGACCTTTAACAATGATAGGTTGATGGGAAAGGGAAAACAGGATGGAAGGAGAAAGGTATGGGTGAAATGTATGTAATATGAGTGAAAGGATGCATGGATGAAAGGATGCATGAGTGGGTCGAGGATAAATGCAAAGGTATATGGGTGAAAGGATGCTTGCCTGGGTGGGTGAAAGGAATGCTCGGGTAGGTTAAAGACAAAGCAGGATGGGTGAATGGGTAAAATGATGCATGGGTGTGTAAATGGATGTTGGTAAGAGGTTCGTGGGGAGCCATGTTTGGATGGATGTATTGGATATACATGGATGGATGTTTTTTATGTTGAAAGACTGAATGAGAGAATGTAAAGCTTAAATGGTGCATATCAAAGCTTAGGGTGAAAATTAAGAATACTAAAAGAACAATGCATTGATGAATGGATAATTGCTTGACTTTTGCAGATGGGATGGTCTGTGATGAACGGGCCAAAGCAATATCCCGTTTCTTAATCCTTTCCTTGTACTGCAGTACATTGCTTTTCCCACCTTTTACTTATGGCAGACAAGATGTCCCCATGATTGATTTATTTTCTACGTGACGTGTATCATTCTTATTATTGATCTGCCTTGTAGTCAGGGTAAAATTAAAAGGTATTTTGGAGAAGAGCAGAGCTATTGGAATAAGATAATTGTCTATTACAGCTGCCACCGCTACTGACTGCAGAGACTGACAAAGTACGACTTATGAGTACAAATTGGGTACCAGCTGAGTTAGCATACCTCCATTATTTAAGTTAGCAAAACAAGAGAGAGAATACTTGTACTCCATAGTGCATAATGCCTTCCTCATTAACGAAAGATAATTTATTTGTATTTTTCCACAAAAGGGGCATCATTAAAATGGTGGTTGGACCGCCACCGACATGCCGTTGGTGGCGGTCTGCCTGACATCCAGGCCATCGGTCGGATTGCGGATTCCAATACCGGCAGTCAGAGCACAGAGGTCGGGTTGAAAAGCTACCGCCTCCAACAGGATCCAAGATGGAGGCGATGCCTGCTAAGGTACCACCGTAGGGATTAGGATGTCCCTTTCCGATTGCCTTTTCATGGCGGTCTTACTGGCATGAAAAGCAGTCAGAAACAGACTTTATGGGTCCCAAGCAGGTTTCCCATACCCCATGGGCCACTGCTATGTGGCCTTGGGGCACATGTAGTCTCCCAAAAACATACATGCACGGTGCATGGTTGTGTACAAAGTGCTTTTTACCACTGCAGCTTGTACTGTAACAATTTTCCTAGGACGCAGCACATGCTGCATTGGTAAAAAACTATTTCTGACTGCTGTGCTGGTCCTCTCTTCATAATTGGGCAGACAGGACTGCCGACTCATTGTTGGACAGTCTCCTGCCTGATACAATGGTAATCGGTGGTCTGACTGACCTCCATCGTAATAAGGCCCAAAGCATCTTTTTAGTTACTTTTTACTAGGAAATCTTTCAAGAGAAAAAAAAGTGTTCTTTTAAACTGGTGTGCTGCTCTGTTTACTCTCCCTAAATTCCTTTCAGACAGTTAGTGCAGTTGCCATTTGCCCTTGTGTGAGGCATGTGCGGGTAATGGCTGTGATTTTAATCACATTAAATTGAATGGCTCTAGGGGACGGTCAATGTACTATTAATGGGCCGCTGACTACACAATTTTAAACAAGTTTTTTGCTCAGTGGATTTTTTACAATTTATCTGTTATTTCTTTCTAGCTACTCCTGGTCATCGTCCATCTTGGCAGGATATAGCAGCCCGGATGCAAGATCTACAGATGGATCCCCACTGGAACCAGAAGGACGGTCACACAGGCCCTCGTCATAAGCAGGCTGAATTACGGCCAAACTCCAGAAAAGACTACAACGCATACAGAACGCCTCTGCACGACTCATCCTCGACATCCCCCTCCACAGTAACATCACTGCCCACCTGGGGAACCTGCACTGGCTCCCCGTCAGCAAGAGGATCACTATTTTTTTTTTTTTAATTCAAATCTTTTTTATTGAAGGACAAGGCTGAAAATAAAAACAATACAATGACTCTTCCAAGGTACAAATGAGTAGAATGATGGCACCAAGACACTTACAGTAATCAAATCAAGTCAAAGAGGAGATAGAAGAAAAGTGGGAGAGAAAAGGAGAGGAAAAAAAAAAGAGAGAAGAGAAGAGAAGAGAGTAGAGAAGAGAGAGGACAGGTGTATCCATAAAGCGGTCATAACCAGTTTACCCAAACCTGGTTCGGCATGCATGTATTAGAGGATCACTATCAAGCTCCTCACCCACTCTCACGAACCACTCAATGACGCCGGTCCAGCATACCTCAACAAACGACTCACCTTCTACACCCCCAACTGCAGCTTCACTCCTCTAGCCTCGCCCTCGCCACCGTTCCACGCATCCACTGAAGACCACCGGCGGCAAATCCTTCTCCCACCTTGCCGCCAAGACATGGTAAACCCTCCCCATCCACATGCATCAGTACTAGGACCTGCTGACCTTCAGGAGTCTTCTCAAGACCTGGCTGTTTGAGCAGTAGCAGCTCCTCCCCTCCCCCGTAGCACCATGAGACCCTCGCGGGTGAGTAGTGCGCTCACAAAAGTCTGATTGACTGATTGACATGGCAGCCGAAGCTGGAGGTGATACGGATTGGGTACCAGCGGCTGGTAGCCCTGGAGGATGAGGAGGAGGCTGCTGCCCAGCACATCCAGGCTCTCAACATTCGCAGCAATCTTCTGCCACCCACCACCCACCTCCAATCCTGCACTGCTGCCCCACCTCAGACCGAACTTTCCTGTTGAGACTGGTGTATATAGAGCCCCGGCAGAGCCAGCTGGAGGGGCACCCCAAAGGGCTCCAGGTTCTTGCCTGGCATGTGTCGGGTCTTCTGCCCAATTTGTAACTTTGTTTTGGTGGGTGGGACTTTCTGTGGGTGGAGGGTGGGAATGTAGGATTTGGGACCGGGATACTTTGGACTTTCTTTTTTGAACAATGATGGACATTTTGGTGGAGCAATGGTTGGGGATGCGGGGATTTGTTAGGGTAGGGGGTGGGCCAGTTGTGTGGTTTGGAGGGTTTTTTGTTTTGTTTGGGTAATACATATTTATGTTACATTATTTATGCTTCAAATCTTTTGGGGGGTGTTTTACCTTTCACAGCTACCTTTTAGTTTTAGTGCAACCTGTTTTTAAAATATGTTAATAGTGTATAACAGTTACGTATGTGGTACCCTTGTCCTACTACTCTCCTAGCTTCTCCCATCTGCAAATATATTGACCACTAAGGGGGGGGGGGGTTTGCTATTGTCTATATTCCCAACTACTCAGTTGAATAATGCTCCATAATTTTCTTACTGAATAGATGAAGCGAGGGCTACAGGGTTTCTCAAAGTACCATGGTGGTGGTAGTAGTAGCAGACTAGCGCACTAACAGTGACGGAATCAGAAGTGAGGTCCCACTCCCACCTAGGGGAACTCCAACTGTAGGATTTTAAGCAGAAGGATTATCCAACGCAGGCAACTAAATGTGAAGAGGAATTAAAGTCTGCAGGGGACATGGTTAGGTGTTTACATAACACAACACACAATGCATGAATGATGATGCTGACAAATGATGTTCGCCTATATCTAAAACATCAATCGCTTTTTATGCATGGGTGGGTAAATTGGGCTAGTGTGGGCTGTTGTTTCGGTAATAGAAGTAAAACTGAAGATCCTGCAATGAGTTGGTGTTGCTTTCACCACATCTGCCCCACCAAGTGTGTGATCAATTAATGGTTTACATTATTAAGTCACACCTCAAACAAATCACACAACCCAGTGAAGAGGTTTAGGTGTTTGACGAATGGACGGGAAAGGGGATTTTGGGAAAGCTGTGACAAAGGCAAACACTAAACAAAGAAAATATTCATCTGGTGATGAGCAGCCAATCATCGTCAATCTGCTGCAGGAGGGAAAGGAAACGAGGGAATGACTATGACACAGTTAACCTAAATGCAATGCAAGCAGTCCGTCAGCCCCAGAGAGATCCAAGTTATATTGTATTATTACTATCTAAATGTTCTGTCACATAGGTTTGAAAAACAGTCAATGCAAATTATATAGGAGTGAAGCGAACAACACACACAGTTCTAAAATATGATGATTAAAAGAAAAATGATACTGTATTGTCAAATTGGGAGGTGTGTCAGCATTCGTTGTGGATTGTTCCATCAATCTTGGGTGCCTGGCTGAAAAAGTCCAGTAAGGTAAGCATGAGTGTTATAGTGCCTTTGCCTTTTGTGCAGGAAAAGAGATGGCCTGCAGATTGTAAAACGGAAATGTATTGTAGAATCAAGAAGAAGGACAGAAGGTAAACTTCATGGGGAGTGCAACAAGAAGACTCAGAGCAGAGCAAGAGAATAGACCTTTTATAACTGATGTGCATTCAATTAGGTGAGAGTAATTATAACAACCAAATATCATAGACAAGTGGCTGCATGTTCCGGGCTGATCAAACTTGCAACTGTCATGATCTTCATCAAAATTTGCAGCCTAGTTTGTGCTTAATGTGATGATCACCCCATGTCTGTCTCCAGTTACATACAATAAAAGACCCCCCACCCAACCACAACATATTTTCAAATTTGACCAGCCAGCACACACACTCAGCAGCATTGCATTTCCCAAATCAAATAACCAACACACCTCTCACCAGTCCACAGAGTTGAGAGTAGGCCTCTTAGAGTCATCACCATGTTGGTTTCTGTGAAGTTGATATTTATTCCTTCTTCTGGGAGTTATAGAAGTAGTCATGCCCTGAGTCCTTCCATCATCCTCCTGACTCCAAGTAACAGATATCTCCAACTCTGTAACAACTTCAGTCCCTACTCAAATGAGAGAGATCGACCTGTGATGCAATGCTGTTGATGAACAACAAGAGAAACACTGAATAATGTTTTGCCAGACTAGATTTGTGTTTGTTAGCTAAAGTAACTGTTCGGGTCTTTGTGGAGTGCGAATCAGAAAATAAAGCAGTTTGGACCCGGCAAACAAATCTCGCTAAGTGTCAAAGGGGAAGGAAAAAATCACCTACAGGAAAAACATTACCATGCCATCCATTAGGCCCCAAACATAAATCATCAGAAACACAATCAAGTTTAATAATTATTTTTAAAAACCCACCCCCACTGTCAGCCACCATATGAATCATCTCAACAATCACAAACAACAATCACTCATATATCACTCATTGGTGCATTCCTTATCTGTTCCAGTTCAAGCACGTTGGTACATTGTCGCTCCTCTTTGATTAAAAAAACACACATTGGCCAGTTTTGTAAATCACATGTTCCGGGGAAGTCCTGCTGGGGGATTAATGAAAGTTACTTAAGGGAGGAGACAGGCATTGTCTCTCCAGTGTCCTTGAAGGGAATGGGTGGAGCACTGCACACTGGTCCAAGTCCCATCTGGCCATTCATGTGTCTAAAATGTCAGTGCAGCATGTCAGTGAGACACGAATAGCTATATCCTTTTTTTGGTCAAAGCAGTTCAGTGATAGAAAGTTCTATGCTAGCCAGGCCTACTCATTAATCAGGGAAGTAGATATTGTCAAACTCAGATGGTTCATCCAGACGTTGGTCAGCTAACACCACACTACCATGACCAATCACCCTCATCCTCCTCCTGTCATACTTCAGGTATGGTGTAATTTGGTGGCATCAAGTGCTGATTCTTTTTGATCATGGTTAATCTCTCCACGTTTTCGAGCAAGAGACTAGAACTTCTCACTGTGACAACTGCACCAGCTGCACTGAACATATGCTCAGCAGATACCCTGGCTACCAGGCAAGCCAGATACGTTATTGCCAGCCTGCTGAGCACTGGCCATTGGTGCCTCTCCCCATATCAATACACCAGTGGTTTTGATCAAGATAGACCTCTGTTGGGTCACCCACAGAGGCCTGGATCATACTCTCAATAGTCATTGGTGCTCCACATTGTTTGACGTCTTTTGCTTTGCTGCTACACTGAGCTTAAGTCCTGCCTTTAGAAACAAATCAATGTAGATTTTGAGGCTGATGCTCCTGTTTCTGTTGTTGCTGGTGTTCTTATTTTGGTTTTGGCTAGGGCTGGGCGGAATTGGCTAATGCCACTACATGGAATTATGGAAATAATGTGTTGAAAACGAGTGTACGACCTGATGGTCTGTGTGTCCGGGACAGGGGTCCCTCATGCCCAGGCAGGCTCCCCAATCTCCCCGGCCTGGCTGGGTTGAGAAGCAGGGACGGCCTCGGGCCCTGGATTTCGGTCAGGGCCTGGGATGTGGGAGCCCATGTCCCGCAGCCTACCAAGTGTCCATCTGCCCGGGACAAGGGTCCCTGGTGCAGAGCCCCAGAGCCCTGCAAGGGCAGGCGGGAGCCCTACGGCAAAGGCTCGGGTGGGCAGATGAGCATCCTTTTGGTCCCGGCCATCTGGTCGCATCTTTTCCCCCTCAGCCATCTGTTTGCACGCCATGCTTTCCAATGGCGCAACCAAATGGCCGGGCCACCCTGGAAGTCCACGAAGGCTGGGGCAGGCAGATGAGAGTCCTTCCGTTCCCGGCCATCTGGTCGCACCTTTCCCCTCGGCCATCTGGTCGCACGCAATGCTTTCCTATCAGGCGACCAGATTACCGGCCTGCCCTGGAAGTCCCGCTCATTTGCCTCCCTGATCCCACCAGGAGGTCAGGCACGTCCAGGCCCTAGGTCCGCTGAATCACTTGGTGCGCATGAGTTCCCAGAAAGAGTGGTAGCCTTCCTCCGGATTACTAGGGGCAGGGTACGCTGGGACACCCCTCCTGGGCCAGTACAAATTTCCAGTATGCACATGGGTATACCGGTTGTGCACATGGGACACAGGCCTGAATGACGAAATCCCATGGCTGAAGATGGCACGGTAACCCAATCAAAATGACATAACCGTTCTTTAATAAGGTGACATTGAGAACAACCATGGCTACGAACCTACCACTGAGATAATGGAGAAATGAGACAGGTACACTCCGTGAATATCTTACCTAAACATACACCTCCTCTTATGATTTCCATCATTGAAACATGTGTTACTCGGAATATACGCAGAATATATACGGCATATAACCAGAAAAGCAAACCCCTTGAAAAAGGCCGCAGGATGGAGAAATGTCCATCAGTACTAAGATAGAACAGCAGACGCGGCATAACCCCATCTGGGTGACACTCGTTGGTTTTACCCAAAGGTACATTTAGACAATGTACCCCCATTGGGGATAAGATACATCATTTCAAAACCAAGAGCGATGTGGGGCTCACTTTTCTAAATTAATTATTCTAATGCCCACACACAGATTACTAACTTTTGCCGGCATCCGCTGCTGCACTATGCGAATCCAGGCATTTGCCTGACCCTGGGTGCTGTAAATGACGCACATGAGCATCAGACGCATGCTTGTCAGATGCATGCGCATCAGACGCACAGCACGTTGCAATGCCCACAGCGGGGAGGAGATCTGGAGGCAAACATGCCCTCCGAACCACGCCCAGTAAACTGGTAGGTAGTGCTCCACGGCATCACACACTATTGAGGGAGGAAAGAGCAGCCTCACTCCCTCGACCAATTACGCCCAAAATCAGGCACCACCATATGGGGACACCGGATCTTATCCAGGTGTTACCCGTATACTACTAATTAATACCAATTATATGTTTAGGAGTACTATATAAGACCGCTCCCTTCCCACTACCATTCATCGACGGAGAGGCGAAGCGGACACCTGTAGGATATACGACGGAAGGCGCACGTAAGACAGTAAGAGTGTGTATGATGTATGGGTAGATGCTAGAGTGTGCATAACGCGCCAGTGTAGGTTAAATCCCTCTATCACTCATGGAGAGTACCAGTTTTTAATGTTTGCCTGCAGTTTTTAATCATACAATATGGAGCTGACCTACCATCACCAGGGGCTCATATTGTTTTTCTCCCCCACTTTTTTCAGAATGTCAATGTAGGGATTTTCACCACTCGACCTCCCATGGAGAAAGTAGGGTAGTCACCCAGGGTAAGTCAAGAGAGACATTTTCTCTCCTCTACAAGGAAGTGTTAACATGTATGAATGACATGTGTTTTGCACTTACAAATCAACAGGCGCGATTAAAAGTGTGGGGATGAATGCTATTTTGTGTCACAACTAACAGAAATCTACAAAATTCTGTGTGTGTTTGTCTATTTACTACAGGCATATATTGGAGTACAATACCGGTGGGGATAGTGATAATACACACCCAATATAGTGATTGGTCTTTAATTACTCACTTTGCATATAAAGACATAGCCCCTTAGATACATGGTCCTGATAAATGCTCCGTACCCTCCGGGCACACTTAGCAGAAACATGTTGAACACATCCATCACGGTGAAGGGATAATTAGTTACCAAATCACTGCTCACTTCTATTAACACCATACAGTTGCTGAAATAATTAAAAATTCTTTACGACAACTGTAATGGATTTTAAATCACTTTCACTACTCACGGGCCCCCACTTAGCTCAGAAATGCATAACTGTTGTCAGGTGTATGCCCGCACTCTATCAAACCGAGTTTTTAGAGGGTGAGGACGGCCTGTGATGAAGCATGACACCAGGTGGTGTATGAGGCCAGTCCTTCACTTTTTGTGAGATACCCCCCCCTTTACATGCATCTCTAAAAGTCCTATAGAAATCCCAATTAGGGGCAGCCCCATTTGAGTTTACATTGTTGGCGCAGTGTCATTCACAATGTAAGATGTTTGACACATCTCATAGGAGAATTAAATTGACATGTGTCCCCTTTCATATTATGTAGGAGACTACTAAATGTGAATCATCTGTTCCCAGTGCTGGCGAACATGGAGGATGAGGACATCATAAGGAAATTCCATCTGGATCGCCTTACCATTCAAGACCTATGTGGTCAGTTGGAGCCCATCTGAGGCCTCACAGAACCTATCCGACTGCTTTGACACCAACAGTTAAGGTGATGCCGGCCCTGCATTTCTTTGCAACTGGTTTGTTTCAGTGTGCGTTGGCCATCGCCGGTGGGATGTCTCAAGGTATGTTCAGCTTGGTACTAAGTGATGTCCTGTCCGCATTGTTGACCTACAAGGACCGCTACATCCACTATCCAAGGAGATATGAATTGGCAGATGTGAAGGGTGATTTTTATGATCTTGGACACACACCTAATGCGGTTGGAGCAATTGACTGCACACATGTTGGCCTAGTTCCACCACAGGCACGTGATCACATCTACTGGCACAGGAAGTATTTCCATTCCATTAATGTGCAAGTGGTATGCCAAGCGGATATAATTATCTCCCATGTCTGTGCCAAATTCCCCGGTTCTGCACATGACTCCTACATACTGTGTAACAGCATCATCCCACAATTGATGGCAAATCTCCATCCGGAGCGTGCGTGGCTTGTTGGTAAGTACGCAGAGTCAAGTAGTGTGCTGTATGTGTAACATGCTGTTCTCAGCTACTGTTTATATTACAAAATTGCTCTCTGTATCTCACACCTAGGTGACTCTGCGTATCCTTGGTTGCTGAGCCCACTGAGAAATCCAAGGACTCCTGGTGTAGTCCGATACAATGATGCACATGGGAAGACACGTTGTGCGGTGGAGCTTACTTTTGGGCTTCTGAAGTCTAGATTCCGGTGTCTGGACAAGGGCGGAGGTGGACTACTCTACTCTCCCAAAAGGTATGTGAGATCATAGTTGCATGCTACATGCTCCACACCCTGGCCTTGCGCAAAGAGATCCCCCTGCTCCTGGATGATGATGAGCAGCAGATGCCCCCTCGTGCAAATCCACACATGCCCAGTGACGACTATAGTGGAGAAGAGGAAGGTATTGACCTGCGTCAACAGCTCATCGACAACTACCTCCTTTGAGCGTAAGTGACATTGTACAACAGTGACATTGTCTGTTGTCTTTGATGGTAGTGGCAAGGCATAGATGATTTTTTGACTGCTGGCTGTTGTTGGCTCTGTGCTAATGGCTGATGTGTGTGGCACTGGCTATTGTTTTCCACGTACCTCATGTCTATGTTGATGCTGTTGCTCATTGTTATGTGTGCTGGTTTTTGTACGTTGATGACTAGGGGTGTGTATTAGCTGTAACGGCATCACCTGAGAAGTAAATGTCATTCTCTTGTGTATTTCTAGATTCTTTCATCCTATCAATGCCGCGCCACAATCAGAGCTTGTGGTACATTGGAATCTGAGTTGACATTGTACATACTGTGATAAACATGCAGCTGACACAAAGCCATAGGTGTAGATAGCGTGTTTATTTACAATACGTTTTTGTGACAGAGAAGTGATTGTTTTAGAATTGTGCAAAGTGAATTTCAGAGTTGCCAGTGATGGTAAATGAGAAAAATTGAGTAGTCACCACATTGATGTAGTCACACAGTCCAATAGACTCCTGCCATCAACATAGCAATGTATGTGTCCCCAAGTTGCCCTCCCACGTGCCCTGCTGACACGGACCTGTGGCATTGGCACTCGTCGCACCCGACACTCTCCCTGCCATCCTCTGATTGTGTTGTGGTGTTGGTAACCACTGAGGCAGGGAGAGTGTTGCAGGCAGCAGTGGTGATGGTGGTGGCGGCTGCTGCACAGCTTGTTGTAGCAGGCGTCAGCACTGTTGATGTTGCTGTGGTAGTGGTGGGGACAATGAGGGCCTGAGACTTAGTACGCACTGGCAGTCCGGAGAGGCCAGGTTGTTGCTCCTCATCCGAGAAACATAGGAAGTCTGCATCCAAGAGTTCATGTTCCGGAGGGGGAGACAGGCTCTGCAGGTTGGTGGGGTTTTCTGCAGCAGTTGCTTGTGCATCTCCTGTTGAACAGAGGTTAAATGGTCATTGAAGTGCACTCCACAAGCTTGGTGTTAGACTTTTGGATGGTAAATTTGATACACCAAACACTTTACATTGCAATCACTTGGTATTTCTGAAAGACACTGAGCATCATGACATAATGTTAAGGTACATACATTACTTGTCCATGGTGTGACATGTAAATTGAAATCATGTGCCACGTCCAGATTGTGTGATTACAGGGACATATCATTATCTACCAACTTGTGGCACCTCAACTTTTGATGATGTGTCTTTTTTTTTTACTCTTCATGGAATCAATTTCGGCAAGCAAGAACTAGCCATTGTAATGTTATACATACCGTTTTTTTATCATGTACTTTACTTTGTTTATCAGATTGACCATGCATGTTTTGTGTTCATATGAGCCTCCATGCTCTAACACCATGGCACTTACACATTGCATTCTGTGCTGTGCATGATTGGACCCTGAGTTTCTTTCACATGTGACTTTGTGAGTCAAAGTTTTATTTCTGTTATATGCACTTAGCTGTCTGCACACTGGATGTGTCTTTTGGACCTATGCCAAGTTGGCTGACATGTGAGGGCTTACGTGGTCATATGGCCCCATGCATTTTGAGTAGGATGGCAGGGTGCATGCACTGAATACCTACCTATTCGATGACACAGTGGAGGGAAATAGCTGCCACATGGTTGTTGGCGGGGGAGTGCTCCATCCTGCTCTGCTGTGGGACAAGGGTGCCTGGTGGGAGTTGTAGTGCAAGCTTCCCACCCACATATACCCCTCCCTGTTAAAATGGCTACCTACCTGTTAGGTGAAGGTGAGCAATGAAATGGCTGCCACATGGTTCTGGGTGTGGGGAGTGCTCCATCCTGCTCAGCTGTCGGACAATAGAAAATGAGAATGCTGCCTACCTGTAAGTCTGAGGTGAGCAATGCAATGGCTGCCACATGGTTCTGGGTGGGGGAAGTGCTCCACCCTGCTCAGCTGTGGGACAAGGGTGCCTGGTGAGAGTTGTAGTGCAGTCTTCCCACCCACAAATACCCCACCCTGTTAAGATGGCTTCCTACCTGTTAGGTGAAGGTGAGCAATGAAATGGCTGCCACGTGGTTCTGGGTGTGGGGAGTGTTCCACCCTGCTCAGCTGTGGGACAGTAGAGCATGAGAAGGCTACCTACCTGTAAGTCTGAGGAGAGCAATGAAATGGGGTCATGGTCCTGGGTGGGGGGTGGTCCATCCTGCTCAGTTGTGGGACAGGGGGGCCTGGTGGGAGTTGTTGTGCTGACCTCCTACCCACAAACACCCCTCCGTGTTAAGAAGGCTACCTATCTGTAAGTTTGAGGAGTGCAATGCAATGGCTGCCACATGGTTGTGGGGAGTGCTTCATCCTGCTCAGCTGTGGGACAAGGATGCTTGGTGGGAGTTGTAGTGCAGGCTTCCCACCCACAAACTCACCTTCCTGTTAAGAATGCTACCTACCTGTTAGGTGAAGATGAGCAATGCAATGGCTGCCACATGGTTCTGGGTGTGGGGAGTACTCCATCCTGCTCAGCTATGGGACAAGAGAACTTGGTGGGAGTTGTAGTGCAGGCTTCCAACCCACAAACGCCCCTCCTTGTTAAGATGGCTACCTATCTGTTAGGTGAAGGTGAGCAATGCAATGGCTGCTACATGGTTCAACTGTGGGATAAGGGTGCCTGGTTGGAGTTGTAGTGCTGGCTGCCTGTACAAATGCCACAATGGAAATATTGCTAGCTATCTTTGGGGGGATTCAGAGAAAGGATATGTTAGATCTGTGAGAAATGTGTTGGGAAGAGTATGTTGTACGTAAGTGCATTCGTGTCTAGGAAGTGTAGCTTTCTAGTTGTGCAAGACAGTACATAGCAGTGTAATGGGAGTCATTTGTTGGTAATTACCAGCCTTTACTCCCCCGATATTCCTGTGAGACTCTCTGGATGCAGTATGGCAAACACCTTCTCCTCCCATTCAGTTAATGTTAGTGGTGGAATGGGAGGGCTACCGCCAGTCCTCTGAGCCAGCTCATGGTTCTTGTTGGCACGCTCTTTCACTTTGCTCTTGAGGTCTTGCCACCTCCTCTTGATGTCACGCAGGGTGCGCGGGGTGGTCCCTACTGCATTGACTTTGTTGACTGTCCTTTCCCACATTTGATTTTTTTCTGGCTACTGGTGTCTGTTTGACCATGCTTCCAAACAAATGTAGTTCTACTCTGGTTATCTCATCTACATGGAGTGCTGTTGTAATTTTCACCAGTGAGTATCCTCTACCCTAATCGGACAGCAGAGCGCAGCAGAGAGCTGTCAGAGCGTGCAGAGAGCAGTCACAGCAAACACAGCGGCGGCAAGCGGGCGGGCAGGTGAGTGAGCAGCGAGCAACCGAAAACGCCAACGCCATCGCCATCACCATCAGCTTGCAGCAGGGTTCAAACGTTGTGATACCTGTGGTCAACCCTGTAGACAGAAGACTGAGCCGGGATTGTGGTCGGGACTGCGGCGGAAAGACAAGGCGCGCGGCGAAAAGAGAAGCGGAGAAGCGAGGTGAGGCGTTGTGAAGCGCACTGAATTGGCATTGAATTGGCGCCCTGAAAAAATGCTCTGCCTCTTGCCTCTTGGCTCTTGCCTCCTGCCTGCTGCCCCCTTGCACACGGCTGACAACACACGAGAAACGGCAAGTGGCATACGGCTCTCCACCCACGAGTGAGAGAGGGCTTGGTAGAGCGAGCCGCGAGGGTCCATTAACTGTTTTAGACGGCGAGCGGGGCTGAGCAGGGAAAGCTACTCAGGCATTGTGCTATAGTATCAGTATTAGCTTCAGCGGGCCCCTGCGCTCAACGGGCGGTTACTTGCATAATTGGCATATAATGCACACAGAGCCTAGTACGGAACCAAGAGGTGCATTTGAGGACGCTGATTAAAAGTGCAATTATCAGCCGACATCACACTCCTACCCTACCCTACCCAACGTCTGGGCGAATTTGGTGAACTTGCTTGGACCTACGTGACGGCGAAGCAGCATGCCTACTTGATGACAAATAAACAAAGCGGCTGAATTTGCGATCTACGATCTGGGAAAGGGGTTACGCAGTGAATTCCAGTAGAGTGTTCCTCGATTGAGGGTGTGCAGCAAGTGGTGGAAGAAAGTAAGGATAAAGACAACCGACCCAAAGGACAGCCAGCACTAAATTATTCTGACCCCATATTACCTGGGAGGAGTGCGCAACGATCTCTGACCTCTGACCTCTGACACCCTGCAGAGGTTCAGCAGACTCAATATGAGGTCAGGCAAGAAAAGGGTCCAACTCGAAAGCAAGCCGAAGCCCAAATCAAAATCAAAAACCAAATCAAAGGCAAAACTGGAGACCACATCGAGCACCGACGAAACCGAAATCGCCAAAGATGTCAGTGGGAGGTGGGCACCATCTCAAGGAGAACTTGGATCGAGTCTCATCAATTGCGATTCCTCCTCCCAATCTTCGACAACCAAAAATCACATCTAAATTTAACTTCCTGAAAGATCCTTTCTCCACTATCTTTTAGTCCAGTGGAAAAATCCAGAGCCTCCAGGATTCGCTTCTTCCCCTATCCCCGGGGGACCTGTAACCAGCTCAAACTTTGCACCAAGCCAGCTGTACCCCAACTCACGTTTCCACATTGGCCAGCCATCCAGCTTAAAGTCCAGTGACAGCTGGCGCAACAGGGGCCTTGGTTGAACGCAAGCTCTCTAACAAGGCCACTTGCAGATTATCACCACCCCTAGCAGGTGACTGGGGGGCCACGTCTGTCTTTCATCTACCCTCCTCTGACACAGATCCAAACTTTCAACCGGTACCAGTAGCCTCATCCCCATGTGCAATCACTCAGTTACAAAATCATTCCTTGCACTACTTTCCAACGAGCAGCGGTGCGGAGATATATCACTGGCAAGAAGCCCCAAGCAGCGATGTCACAGGCAACCCAAACAACCCGCCGACCGCAGACAAAAGTCATCTGGCCAAACTGGTTACTATAAGACCCCACTCTCAGCCCGCAGAAGGAGCAGTAAAAGATCAGTTAGATCACAGCAAGGAGGACGTGGCAAACATACCAAACCTTGGGAGCGACGGCCTCACCAACACAACTTATTTGGGCTCACAAGAATGGGCCGATCTAGTTGCCGCATACATTCCACCTACACGCACAAATCCATCCTCGCCAATAGCGGAAGCAACTGATAAAATCCAGGCCTCCAGTCTGACCCCAATCCGGGAGGGTGCCTTCTCAAATTCAACAGCCCTGCTGAACTCTTCACAGTCTTCAACTCCCAAAAAAGGAGCCACCGATAAGGGGCCACCAACAAGACCACAAGCAACAGAAGTGTCAAATACGTGGGACCTCCTGCTCAACACAATACTATGAACCGTTTATACTCTCCATTTCCAATCTGACAAAATGGACCTACAGCTGACTCTACTCGACACCCTGGCTGTTTTTGTAGGGCGGATAGACGAAAAACTCGGCCAATTAAACGCGCTAATCACTAGAGCCCAGCAGGAGGCAAAGTTGGCATGCAGTTGCGGTCCCATTATTGACAAACTCGCAGCACTTCCAGAAATCGTATCTTGCTTAATAGAAGGGCTGCCAAAAGGGACAAACGCAAGGTCCCAGAGTGCCAACCGGGGCGAAACAGCCTTCCACGTAGCACCAACAGGAGGGTCAACAACATCAAGCACCTCCGACAAAGTCTCACCGCTGTCGCCATCGGGGTGCCTGGCACCGGAACCGGTCCACACATCAACTTATTCCATTTCACCTCCAAAGGACAGCAAGCTACCACTCAATGCGAAAGGGCAGCGACAGCTGAAAAGGAAAGGCCGGAAAAAACAAACCATAACAATTATGCCGGACGTTTATCCACTATTTCAGTCAGGAAAAATATCTGAGCAGCAGGTCAGAAGTCCTAATACAGTAAGCAATGTCAGAAGGGACCTATCTCCTATGGGTCCCAGATTTTCCCCCAACGGAGTACCCGCAAAGGCAAGCACAACAGCTTCTACGCTGGAGGACGGCAGAGTCTCACTTGGCGGGAAGTTTGAATTTTAACAAAGGTCGGATAAGAATGGCCTCTGCAAAGTGACTGATGAAAGCCCCCTTATTCTACTTCGAACATCTGAACCTGCTGCGGTACAGTCAACTCAGAACTCGGATCCTGCACGGGACAAATCAACCACGTCCATCTGCGTAAGGTCCCGTCCCCAAGAACCGGCGAAACCACAGCTCCCGAGCCCTCAAACAAAGCTCTTACCCACCACTGCATGTATCACTAATTTTCACCTCTGGAGGGAATCCTATTGAAATTCCGCCTCACTTTGACTACAACAATTCAAGGTCCAAAGTCCCAAACAATCAGCTAGTCCCTCTGCCGTCCGATCCAAATGAGCTCCCTACCAGCATCCTCTTTACTCCTGAGTATCAATCAAAGGGACCATTTGACATCCTGAACAGAGGGAACTTACTACGGCTACTTAGCACCATACCACCACTAAAGGACTTATCTTCAGCGGACCTTCTCTCCATAGAATTCATAAGAACTGACAGGTTGGATGGGAATGAGGCGACAAAAGCTACATGGATTTCCTCTTAAATTGCCAACAATATATTCGAAGAGCAAGGTCTCCTTAAAGCATGGGGGATCAATATAGCTGCCCACCGCAACACAGGATACCCGTTGCCCTTACTCGAAAGAGGCCCAATCAGCGACCCCCCAATACAACCTCAACGACAAGGTCCGTGCTGAGAGGCGCACTGGGCCGCTCTACTACAGCAGACCAGGCGATATCCACGAAAAACAGTTCAAGGTTCACTAATATGCACCGTGCGATTGAACATCGGCTCTTCAGGATATGTAACTCACAAGCCAATTCTCAATGACAAGGGTATCCAACAGAGCAAGATATGCGCACGGATGCACCGCACATGGAACTATGCTCATGGAATATTAACGGGCTCTACAACAAAGCAGCGGACACTGACTTCTTACAATACGTTAAATCGTTTGACATCATCCTCCTCCAGGAAACATGGCTGGAAGAGCCGATTCATCTAGAGGGCTATACCTGCCATCATTCCCCAGCTATAAGGAAAAGTAAGTTTGGTCGGCTGTCAGGAGGCCTAGCAAACTACCTTAAAATATCAACTATTGGCTATGCTCGGGCACTCACCACAAATTCCTCAGCCATAAACACGGTAGAGTTATTACTCAACTTCGGGGGAAAGAATAAAGAGTTCCAGCTGACCAACACCTACATCAACCCTAAAAACAAGAGGCAGGAGGGGAAATTCCTAATGGACCACTTACATTATGTTATGACAACTAGAACATCACCAAATCTAATTTTGTCTGGAGACTTTAATCAATGCATCTTAGGGTCTTCCGTTAACAATGACATTCAGGCCCAGTCATACTACTGGAACATACCATTCCAATCATTTAGCAGCCAAGCTAAGGCATCCAAGTCTGCAAAGGAGCTACTGGAAGATCTGGAACACATGGGCCTAAGGGTCTTAAACGAAAGATTCACAGATGATTCACCATCTGTGCCCACATTCACCTCAGGCAAGACAATCTCTTCAATCGATTTTACGTTAGTCTCCCTTACGCTTTTCCTCAAGTTTTGGGCTTCAATTTAGGGGATAAGGGCGACAGTGACCATCGCCCTCAAGAAGTCAGTCTAGGTACTCTTCCTGATGCAATTCTTCCAAACGCAACAGGTCCGCAGGATAGTTACACTGTCAACCTCAAACAAATTAAAACTTCAGTAGCAAACACTGTGGAGGTATTTCAAGCTGCAAAAATCCAACTGAACTCCTTAAACTATCCTTCAGGCAACACAGTAGCAGCTTGGGAACAATTCAGGACTGAGTTGCAAACAATTATTCAACAACTGTGCAGCATTTTCCAGCTCGTGCACCTGGTGTCACAAGGAAGATCTCTGACACCCAGAAGCTGGCCATGAAATCCCACAAAAAAAAGATTAATAAATCTTTAAGACTGTTGAAAGAAAGCCCGGGGGATGGAACTCTCCTAGCACAGCTCCACAACCATTGTGCGGATCTCCAAAAGCTGAAATGGGCAATCAAAAGAACTAATGAAGAAGACTTCTGGGCCAAACTCCATCATGCTTCCAAGGGCAGCAACAGCGCCCAGTTCTGGTCGATTATTAACAAATTGTTAAATTAAAAAAACAATGGCACAACATCTTATATAACGAAATCGTCTTGGGAATCATTTCTTGACGAACACTTCAATCATCAGGATGGCAAATCAAGCGAGCCTTATAATCTTTGGGATGGCCGACAACCCCAAATATGCTCCCCACGTGAAGATGTCAAACTTGTACCTTCTGTGGCCCAGATTAGGAAATTAATTTCCAAAGGTAGGAAAGACGGCGCAGCTGGGTCTAGCGGTATTCTGCCGGCCCTCTTTAAACTCGAACCATAATACTGGGCTGATATGTTGATTCCCCTCTATTCGTCCGTCAATAACTCTGGGCACCTTCCTGCCACATGGAGGGGCTCAATCATTTCACCGATTTACAAGGCGGGGATAGAATACTCCCAAAAAACTACCGCCTGATTGCACTCCTTGACATTGAGGCGAAATACTTTGCTGGCCTCCTATTGATCCAGCTGCGAGAATGGGATGCAAGCCAAAGCTTAATACCATCCAGCCAAACAGGATTTTGCAAAGACATGGGAACAGCAACTAACCTGATGGCCATTTCGTTACTCATCGACAAGGGTAGGCTGTCCAAACAGGCTCTCCACCTCTGCTTTGTGGACTTCAAGGCGGCTTTTGACAATGTCAATCGAGGTATCCTCTGGTGAAAACTGGCCTCCTGGGGGATTCCCTCGTCTCTACTAAGCCTCCTGATTGAATTGCACACGAACACGTGGGTCCAGGTAAAGCTTGGGAACGGCTCGCACCTCTCTAGGCGTATTCCCACCACAAAGGACCTAAAGAAGGGGTGCGTGCTAGCTCCAACCCTTTTCAATCTATTCTCTGCTGACCTGCCACCCGCCCTAGAGGCTTGCAACTCCCACGCCCCCCGGTTAGGGAGCAAAGCGCTGCCCAGCATATCCTGCGCTGGCGATGTGGTCCTGGTCAGCCACACGAAAGTTGGTCTGCAAAATCTGATTAACACGCTTCATGGTTATGCCGCCGAAAACTTATTAGAAATGAATATCAGCAAGACAAAAGTTCTGTCCATAACTGGGAACAAAAAGTCGCACACTTGGTCGCTTGGCACAAATGGAATTTCAAACTGCTCTGAATACAAATATCTTGGGATCTTAGTCGATAAAGGCGGCCGCTACCTAAACCAACTAGAGGCCATCAAGAGGAAAGGCATGCTAATAACTACGACACTGAAACAGCTAAAATCCAACTTGAGTGGTGAGACTCTACTGCCACTACTTCGAGTAGCTAAAATCAAAATAGTCATCAATTACGTACGGCAGCGAGGCCCTAAGAGGAACTGACGCAAAACTTCTGGACACAACTATTTTAAAGGCCTATAGACTTCTCTTCAATTTGCCATCCTTTATTTTGCAAGCCCAGATTCGGCTAGAATTTGGCACAAATTAAAGAACTCTCCAAAAAACACCTTGAACCGACATCTCTTGCAAGACATGATTAGTTCATCTAGAATGCCGGCGAAAAGATACTTAGAGGAGTCCCTGACCATCACAGGACTGAAAGAGCTATGGGAGACTCCTCCATCGCACGCGCAATTCATAGCACGCAGTGAACAAGAGCTCAAAGAGACACTCGCAAGTTGAGGATAAAGCCACGTTTTCTCATAGGCGCCATGCCTGGATAACCCTGTGCACATATAAAACATGGGGCTCCAAGCATATTTCGGTCTGGGGTATGGCCGGAAAACTAAAGAAGCCTTTTTAAAACATAGGCTAGGGATCCTACCTGTCATCCCTCACCTACCACCGTGGCTGAGACTGAACTACGGGACCAAATGCCGGCTTTGCGGTACAGGGTTAGAAGACTTAGAACATCTACTATGCACTTGTTCGAGGATGAATGAGGAAAGAGCAGCCTTGTTGAAAACAGCCTTTAACGAACTAGGAATCCGCAAACGCAGACAAGCCGTCCTCGCCTGTTTCAATCCTTGTCTCCCACCACTAAATGGGAAGCTGGTGAAATTCCTGAAACTAGCAGAACAGAAACAAACAATCTAGGCCCTTGGTTAAGAGGAAACCTCGGGCTAGATCAAGCTACCATGAACAATATGCCCGACCCACATTTTTACTCTCTTTTACCTTTGTCATTCCTTTTAACCAAAATTCCTGCTTTTAAAGCTTTCTTTTAATTTTCTCATGTGGAGACTTGTTTTCAATGTATTTTTTGTAATGGTTTTTATTAACCTAAATACAATAAATTTACTTACATCTACCATGACTGACAACTCATTGTCAGTGAATTTGGGCATCTTCTTCTGTGCCATGGTCTGTGATGTGCAAATGGGTGAAAAGTGCAGGTGTGAAGGTGGTGGTAGTGATGTGTGTGGTGTGTGTGTGGTGGTGATGGTGTGATATGTGCTGATTTGCCTCTCCTTTGTGCTATGGGTTTGGGCCCTTCAGTTCTTGAGTTTGCAAAGGATTCTGGCCAGGGAAGGGGTTGGTTTTTTACATAGCTATGTGGATGGGTAAAAATGGAGGAATCATGTCAGGTGTGTTATCTAGGTTGACCTGGGTTTTGTATATGTTTATTGCCATGGGGATGTGTCATATTGTGTGTCAGATATTTTTGGCCGCAGCACCAGGAAAACAGCCACACTTGGTAGCCTTGTTGTGTGGTTGCTTTCGAATGCCATTCCTCTTTCCGCACGACAGCAGCGGTCTGGATGCAATTTTATTTCTGCAGGCTCTCCCATTCATTATTTTGCACGATCGTGGCGGTCGGTAAAAACTGATCGCTCTGCTGGCACCGCCATCTTATCATAATTTCACTTGTGGTCATTCCACTGGTTGAACGGCTGCTTTGGGTCTTTCCGCAGCAATCTCAACTGCCGAGGATGGATTTTCAGCTTTTCCGGACGTTCCCGGTGGAGTTTTGTGGAATCCGTCCGCCGCTGTAGGATTTTTCAAGCAGTGCATCCTAATCTGACCACCGGTTTTGCCACGGTACATGCAGATGGTTATTTTCCGCTACCAGAGCGGTCGGAGTGCTTTTCTGTCCACCATCGTAATCGACCCCTTAGTCAAATGGTCCACAACCACTGTAATCACTATACAGCTTTGCCTCTTCGGCAATACTATTTTAAAATCCACAATTGTATGCCAATGTTTAGGTGGTGTTCAGACCAAATATCAAGTCAGTAATATCGACTGACACAATTATTGAGTTGGAAATATCGTGACACAGAAATATTGTGAGCAAGAATATCATGAACAAGAATATCGATTTTAAGGTAAGCAATATCGATTTTTAAAATATAGAAGTCATTAATATCGTTTTCAAAAATGTAGTTGTTTAAAATATTGTTTTTATAATTAGTGTCATGTACTTTAGTATATATTTTTAATGTGTGATGTATCTTTTTTAAAGTATTGTTTATGATTTTTTAATCTATGTGTTACATTTTTAGTAGCTAATAAATTTAATTTAATTACCATTTGTGTTTTTTAGTTCTGTAGTGGGTTGTGGGTTTATAGGGAAATAGGGTGGGAAGTAATTTAATAACAATAAATTAAGGAATCATTTTTATTCAATAATATCTATTTAATTGATATTTAAAAGTGTTAATTGTGCTTTTAATTTTTTGGGGTTAATTTTATGTGTGGGTTGTGGGGTTCATAGGGGTAAAAGGTAGGAATTAATTTATTTTTAATTAATTAATAACTAGTTGTTAATTAATATTAATTAATTGATCATTAATTAGGGAAATTGTGGTATTGTGTTTAGATGCAGGTTCTGGGATTTATAGGGGTAATGGGTGTGAAGTAATTTATTATTAATTAGTTGATAATCAAATGTAATTAATTAATTGATAATTAATTATGTCAACTGTTTAATTTAATTTTTTGGGTGTGAGTTTTCGGTTTATAAGGGGTAAAGGGTGGGAAGTAATTTATATTTAATTAATTATTAATTTGTGGATGTTTACATTTAATTAATTAATTAATTGATAACTAATTATGTAAATTGTTGGTGACATTTTTTGCTGTGGGTTTTGAGTTTATAAGGAGTAAAGAGTGGGGAGTTAATAACTGTGTTATTAATTTTTTTGTTTTATTTTAGTGGGAGTTGTGGAGTTTATAGAGATAAAGGGAGGGACGTGAATTAATTGCAATTAATTTGTATTTAGTTTTTAATAAATATTATTTGTTTAATTGATTATTAATTATGTTAATTGTGCAATTTTGTTTTTCTATTTGAGATGTGAGTTGTGGGTTGTGGGGTTTTCAGGGGGATGGGGTGGGAAGTAAATTAATGTTTAGTAAATAATAATAATTTTTTAAGTAATATTAATTATTAATTTGATAATTTATCATGGTAATTGTGTAAATGATTTTCTGGTAAATTGTATGAGTATTTTGTGTTTTGTGGGGGTATACTGTGGAAAAACATTAGCTAAGATTAATAAAAATTAATATTCAATTCATGATAATTGGTTTGTTGATAAATATTTATATTATTAGTGTATATCATTTTTTGTTTTATTAAAGTTATTGGTGCAGGCTGTGAGTTTTGTGTGGTTATAGGGTGGGTAGTATCTCATTCAAATGTATGTAATAAATATATTTTTGTTAAATAATTTTTGAATAAAAATTGTTTATTTGTATGGAAATTAATTTAGCATTGTATTCATATAAATATTTGTAGGTATTTGCGATATGTATTTAACATTGTAATATTTTTCTTTGTATTAAATATATTTGTATTCTGTATTCAACATATTTGTGTTTTAATTTATTTAGATCTTTTTTAAATAATTAAATTTTGTTCAAGATATTTTATTTATTTTTAATGTTGCACTGACTAGAGAGGGAATAATAAATGTTGCCATTCCACAATCCAACACTTTCCATACTGTTTCACTAACTGGAGTGGGAATAGTAAATGTTACCTATCCGCAATCCAACATTACCCCTACTGTTGCATTGACTGGAGTGGGAATAGTCAATTTTACCTCTCTGCAATCCAACACTTTCCCTATGGTTGCACTGTTTGGAGTGGAAATAGTACATTTAACCCTCCGCAATCCACCGCTTTCCCTACAATTGCAATAAATGGAGTGGGAATAGTACATTTTACCCCTCTGCAATCCAGCGCCTTCCCTACTGTTGCACTGAGTGGAGTGAGAATGGTAAATTGTTCCCGTCCGCAATCCAACACTTTCCCTGCTGTTGCATTGACTGGAGTGGGAATAGTACATTCTACCACTCTGTAAGCCAACACTTTCCCTACTGTTGCACTGATTGAAGTGGTAATAGTGAATGTTATCCCTCTGCTATTCAATGCCTTCTCTACTGTTGCCCTGACTGGAGTGGGAATAGTACATTTTAACCCTTTGCAATCCAACTATTTCCCTACAATTGCAAAGAATGGAGTGGGAATAGTAAATGTTACCCTTTTGCAATCCAGCGCTTTCCCTACTGTTGCACTGACTGGAGTAGAAATAGTACATTTCCCCCCACCACAATTTAACACTTTCCCTACTGTTGCACTAACTGGACTGGGAATAGAAAATGTTACCCCGCCTCAATCCAGCGCTTTCTCTACTGTTGCACTGACTGGAGTGGGAATTGCTTTCCTTTTTAATTATACATTTTATTGTTGTGTCAATTGTAGTGGGAATAGTAAATTGTAGTATTTTGTAATGTTATATTTTATGTAATTGTATATTTATTGTAGTTAGAATAGTGAAACTTATTTTTGTGTGGTGTAAAATATTTGGTTACTGTTGTGTTGTGTTAGGTGGGAGTAATTATTTGTATATTTATCACAATGGTACGTTAGAGTGGAATGGATGCAGTGAAGAGGCATAGAGTGAAATAGCATAGAGTGGAGTGCCGCACAATGGAGTTGTGTACAGAGGAATAGTGTAGAGTGGGTTGACATACAGTGTAGTGGTGTAAAGTGCAGTGGAGTAGTGTACAGTGGAAAAGTATAGAGTGGAGTGGCGTAGAGTGGAGTGCCATACAGTGGTGTATTCTAGAGTGGACTGGCAGAGACTGTAGTGAGGTACAGTGTAGTGGTACGTGTAAACTGGAGTGGCATACAGTGGAATAGTGTACACTGGAGTGGGGTAGATTGGAGTGGCCTAGAGTGGAATAGCGTAGAGTGGAATGGTGTAGAGAGGAGGAGTGTAGAGTTGAGTGGCATAGAGTAGAGTGAGGCACAATGCAGTGGCATACAAGGGAATAGTGTAGACTGGAGTGTCATATAGTGGAGTGGCACACAGTGTTGCTCTGAACGATCTATGCTCTGAACGATTTGTCTATATGATCTGTTTTATTGAATGTCCTTTGCAAATGTTTTTTGAATTTGTGAAGAAATCTAATAGGGTTCTGTAACTGCTTCAAATTAAGTATGCACCTTTCCTTATGTTTCCTTATGTGTCCTTAGCTTGTAGTATAATTTGTTGTAAGAATTACCTGGCATTCTGTTATAGTATAAACTATCAAATTTGAGAAAAGTTATATCAACTTAAACACAAGTAAAAGTTTTTTATCATTTTTTTGAATTTTAGAAAATATTGTCCTGATGAAGGCACAATGTGTCGAAACGCGTTGACAGACAGACATCAACTCGAACAATCAGCTTTGGGAACCATTATAGTTTTTAACTTTCCGCTTAATACTAGAGATCACTATATTTGAATACTGTACTCTCTTTTTATTGGTATTTTATATATTTTTTGTCTTTGATTGAACATGTTTATCAATACTTATCAATGTTATTAAATTTTATATGTGATTATAATTATTGGTTATTTTATCTTCTTTTACCTGTGTTTATATATTGTTATACTAAGTTTTTGCCAGCTATCTACACTATTTTTGCCTGAATACTTTAATTTGCTATCGACTGTGGCACACAGTGTAGTCATGGAGTGAAATGTTGTAGGTGTGAAGTGGAATAGAATGTAGTGGGGTGGACTGTAGTGGTATACAGTGTAATAGCATACTGTGGAGTGGCTTAGAGTGCAGTGGCTTGCAGTCGAATAGCGTATAGGTTAGTGGCATAGATGGAGTGGCATACAGTGGAGTAGCCTACAGTAGAGTGGTGTAGAGTGCAATAATGTTGAATGTTACTGGCATTCAGTATAGTGACCTAGAGTGGAGTGGCATCTAGGGAAATAGGATATAGTTGAGTGGTGTAGAATGGAGTGTTGTAGTGTGGAATAGGATATAGTGTAGTAGGATAAAGCGGATTGGCGCAGAGTGGAGTAGCGTAGAATTGAGTGATGTACAGTGAAATAGTGTACAGTTCATTATCATAGACTGGAGTGGCATAGAATGGAGTGGAGTAGAGAGTAATAGAATAGAATGGAGTAGTGCAGAGTGGAATGGGATAGAGTAGAGTGCTGCAGAGTGGAGTTGCGTTCAATGGAGTTGTGTACAATGGAATAGCATATATTAGAGTAGCGTAGAGTGAAGTGGCATAGAGTGCAATAGCGTGCAGGGTTGTACATTGAAGTTGCGTACAGTGGAATAGTTTAGAGTGTATTGTCATAGAGTGTATTGGCATACAGTGAAGTGGTGTAGACTGGAATGGAGTATGTCTCAGCAGTATACAGCGGTATAGCATACAGTGGAGTGGTATACAGAGCAGTGGCATAGAATGGAGTATGTTAGAGTGGAGAGGCATACAGTGGAATAGCATAAAGTAGAGTGGCATACAGTGGGGTGCCACAGACTGGAGTGGCATACAGTAGAGTGGAGTGGCGTAGAGTGCAGTGAGGTACAGTATATTAGAGTACATAGAATAACAGGGAGTGGAAAACAGTGGAGTGGCATATACTGGAGTAGCATACCGTGGAATAGCGTAAACTGGAATGGGGTACAGTGGAGTAGCGTAGAGTAGTGTAGGGTAGTGTGGAGTGAGGTACATGGTTGTTGCATACAGTGGAATAGTGTACTGGAGTAGCATTGAGTGGCGCAGCGTACAGTGTAGTGGCATAGAGTGGAGTGCTGTGGAGTAGAATTCGATAGGGTGGAGTGTTGCACAGTATAGTGGGATAGAGTGTACTGGGTTAAACTGTAGAGACTTACAGTATGATAGGGTACTGTGGATTGGCGCAGAGTGGAGTGTCGTACACTAGCATAATGTAGAGTAGAGTGGCATAGACTGGAATAATATCCAATGGTGTAGCAAAGAGTGGAGTGGTATAGAGTCAAATAACGTTCAGTGTTACTGGTGTAGAGTGCAGTGACATAGAGTGGAGCAGCATATAGTGGAATAGCGTAGAGTAGAGTGGCATAGAATTGAGTATTGTACAGTGGAATAGCGAAGAGTGTAGGAAGGTAGGGTGGATTGACATAGAGTGTAGTGCTGTAGAATGGAGTTTATTGAAATGGCATACACTGGATTGTCAAACAGTGGAGTGGTGTATAGTGGAGTGGCATACAGTGAAGTGGCATAGAGAGGAATAGGGTACAGTGCAATGGTGTATACTGAAGTGACATACAGTGGAGTGGAATAGAGTAGAATGGTGTAATGTTGTATAGCAAAATTGCATACATTGGAAAAGCATACTGTGGAGTAGGATAGACTGGAAGGGCGCACAGCATATTGGCTTACACTGGAGTATCATAAAACAGAGTCGCGTAGAGTATAATAGTGTGCAGTCTAGTGGCATAGAGGTGTCCAGTGGATTTGCTTAGAGTTGAGTATCATATAGTGGAGGGATGTAGAGTGGAGTAGTGTAGAATTTAGTAACATATACCTTTCATATTACATAACTTATAGCATGTTAAATCATTCCATTCATAACAACATTTATGATATCTCAAATGGAATAATTTATGAGTACTCTGTGCATGGCAGAGGGCGAGTCAAAGTTCATTTAGTCTGCCTAGTGAGTTCACAACACTGTGTACTGAGGTGCATGTGGTATATTAAATTTTGGGTGGTGTGCAAATGATACCTTAGTTATAACTATAATGTTATAATTTCTAAGATTTGTGTAGTTAAAATTGTTTTTTGTACAAATAAATGATTAGTTTTTTCCTAACTAGACCTTATCCTCAACCTTTTTTTGATTGAACGTCTATATTTTTTTATTTTAAAAAATGTGTTTCAAATCATTTATTGCAGTTTATTATGCTTTTAACAGTTTTTTTATTGTTTTAGATACTGTGGTACTTTCAAGGTAGGGCAAAGTTCATTATGAACTTCAGCTTGGTCTGTAACATAATTTTACTTTCATGGTTCCTCGATAGTACCACAATACCTTTATAAAATGTAAAACTAATATTTACACCATAACAATAATATTTATTCAAGGTATGGATCCATGTTTGATGGCTAGTTTTGTGTTTTAATGGCATATGTGTTAGTATGGTAGCTGTAGGCCATGTTTGTGACTTATCTGGGTAAAGCAATAGCATTGAGATACTACCACAGTACTTTCACTTTTGTAAAACATCATTTTATTGGCTTAGAACTCTGCCAATTGTAGGAAGCGGGAAGGGCATAGCCCTTATGGCCATTTAATTAGATTTCTTCCATGGAGAAGTGTTTTCTGATTGGAAGATTGAATATAATTCCTTCAGAAGCAACCTTGCAACTTTTCATGATCTGCAGTGACTGACGAAGATCATTCTATGGAGTTGCAGCAGGAGTAAGAAGATGTGCAGTTGCTTTAAGAGGAAGAAGAGGTGTAACAAAGGCAGAAACTAAAGGAGTCCATTGTGTGGAATGTTTTCTCATTGCCACCTGGATGGAAAATATGAACTCCAAACTAGTAACCTACAACCTATGCAGCAAGTAATTTCCCCTAGGAATGTGAAACAGTACTCATTCGGTACCATGAGAATGAGAAAACACCTGCAGGCAATGCATTCCACCAGGTTGTGCATGCCAAAAGAAGGCGTCAGAAGGAGATTGAAGAGGCCGAAGCAGAAATATTGACTGTTGCCACTTCTTCAGCTACTGAAACACCTTCAACTTCTTCTGCTTCGTCAGCACCTCCTTCACCACCCGCTTCATCTGACACTCCAGTAGGACCTTAAATGTCTTCTTCTACATCTGCCACTCCACCCCAGCCAGTGCTCCTGGTCCTGGTACAGCTGTGTCAATTAATCTGTTGAAGCAGAATATAGAAATTATTGAGCAGTATGCCAGTGCTGGAAAATACTGTTTCCTCTGCCATACTGTCATTGTTGTGGGAGAGAGTGATGTGACCATACATCGAGAGCTGGTCATGGCTCACCAGTGTCCTCCCACCCAGCCTTAGTTTTTGTATTACTTTGTTCTCCTTCTGTTTGCTTTCTTGTTGGTTGGTCATGTTGTCCTTTGAGTGAAGTGTCATCAAGTGGAGTGTTGTGGAGTAGAGTGGAGGACAGTGGAGTGTCGCAGAGTGTAGTAGAATGGAGTGGCATAGAGTTGAGAAGAGTGTTGCATAGTGGATTGTGTGGAGTGGAGAGGCACAGATTGTTGTAGAGTTGAGTGGAGTGCCATAGAGCGGCATAGAGTGCAGTAGCATGGAGTGGAGTAAAGTGGAGGAGTATAGTGGAGGGTTTAAAGTTGGATAAAGTGCACTAGAGGGAGTTGCTTAGAATGTGTAGAGTGTAGTAGAGTGTTGTAGAGTGTAGATGGGTAGAGTACCGTAGAGTGGAGTAGAGTGGCATAGAGTGGTGTAGAGTGGAGTGGCATAGAGTGGAGTAAGAGTTTTAAAGAGTAGTGTGGCATATAGTGGAGTGGCATGTCTTAAAGTAGAGTGGAGGGGAGTGTCCTAGAGTGGAGTAGAGTGTCATGGATTGGAGTGAAGTGTCGTAGAGTGGAGTGGTGAGTCGTAGAGTGTCATAGAGTGGTGTAGAGTGAAGTAGAGTGTTGTAGAGTGAAGTGGTATAAAGTAGAGTGGAGTAGGGCGTCACTGAGTGGTGTGTCGTGGAGTGTCTCAGACTGGAGGGGTGTGGAGTGGCGTAGAGTAGAATGGCATGTCATAGAGGGGAGTGGAGTGATGTGTCATAGAGTGTAGTGGCATGTAGTACAGTGGAGTAGCGTGTTGTGGAGTGACGTGTTGGGGAGTGGAGTGGCGAATTGTAGAGTGGCATAAATTGGAGGGGCATAGACTGGAGTAGAGGGTTATATATTGTAGTGGCATACAGTAGAGCATTGTGTCATAGAGCTGAGTGGAGTAGCATGTCATAGAGTGACATGTCTTAGAGCATCTCACAGTGGAAGGACATAGAGTGGAGTGCCATGTTTTAGAGTGGAGTAGCTGTCGTAGAGTGCAAAGGCATGTCATAGAGTGGAGGGGCGGAGAGTGGAGTGGCGTGTCCTAGAGTGGAGTAGCACATCATAGAGTGTAGTGGCGTGGAGTGTTGTAGAGTGGAGTGGATTGGAATGTAGTGGATTGTTGTTGAGTGGTGAGTCATAGAATGGAGTGAAGTGGTGTAGAGTGGAGTGGAGTGGCATGTCATTACGTAGACTGATGTGGGGTGTCATAGAGTGGCATGTCATAGAATGACTTTGAGTGGAGGGGTGTGGAGTGGAGTTGCATATGGTTAGGTGGCATGCCAGAGAGTGGTGTATTGAAGGGAGGAGTGGCAAGTCATATAGTGAAGTGGCATGTCATAGAGTGAAGTGTCATGGAGTGGAGCGTCAGAGAGCAGAGGGGCATTTCATAAAGTGGAGTGGAGTGTCATAGAGTGAAGTGGCCCGGTGTAGAGTGGGGTGGAGGAGTATGTAGTAGAATGGAGTAGAGGGGCATAGAGTAGATGGGCATAGAGTGGAGTAGAGTGTTGTATATTGGAGTGGTATGTAGTGGAGTTGTTTTACCATAGAGTAGGGAGATGTGTCAAAGAATTCTGTGTTCTAGAGTGAAGTGGCATGTCGTAGAGGGAAGTGGGGTGACATAGCATGGATTGTACTGTTATTCTGTAGAGTGCCCTAGAGTGGAGTAGAGTGGCCTAGAAGGGCATTGAGTGCTGTATAATGGAGTGGCATGTAGTAAATAGAGTGGAGTGATGTGCCATAGAGTGGCATGCCGTACAGTGCCTTAGAATGGGGTGCTGTACAGTGTAGTGGCATGTCATGGAGTGCGTGTTGTAGAGTGGAGTATTGTGTCATACAGTGGAGTGGTGTGTCATATAGTAGAGTAGCATGTAGTGTTGTAGAGTGGAGAGGAGTGTTGTAGAGTGGAGTTGTGTATGGTGGTAGAGTGGAGTGGAATGTAATAAAGTAAAGGGGCATGGGGTGCCACAGAGTGGCGTGTCGTAGAGTGTCTTAGAGTGGGGGGTGTAGTGGAGTAACATATAGTGGAGTGTTGTGTTATATGGAGGAATGGCATATTGCAGGGTTGAGTGATGTGTCATACAGTGGAGTGGATTGTCATAGACCAGAGTGGTGTGTCGTAGACTGGAAAAGCGTGTCATAGAGTGGAGTGGCATGTTGTAGAGTGGAGTCTAGTTACATAGATTGGAGGGGCATAGAGTGGAGTAGATGGCTGCATAGTGGAATGGCATGTTGTAGAACAGAGTAGAGTGGGATCTCATAGAGTGACGTGTCTTAGAGTGGAAGGGTATAGAGTGTAGTTGCATGATGTGGAGTGGAGTGGCAGGTCGTAGAGTGCAACAGAATGTCATAGAGTGGAGCGGTGTGAAATTAAGTGGAGTGCCATGTTGTAAAGTAGAGTGGTGCATCATAGAGTGGAGTGGTACTCTGTAGAGTGCCGTAAAGTGAAGTGGTGTAGAATGGAGAAACATAGAGTGGAGTAATGTTCTTTATAGAGCAGAGTCGCGTTTAGTGGAGTGGCATGTCTTAAAGTAGAGTTCAGTGGCATGCCTTAGAGTGGAGTGGTGTGGAGTGTCGTAGAGTTGAGTGGAGTGTCATGGATTGAAATGGAGTGTCGTAAAGTGGAGTGGTGAGTCATAGTGTCATAGAGTGGAGTAGAGTGGCGTAGAGTGGAAGGGCATAGAGTGGAGTAGAGTGTTGTGGAGTGAAGTGGTGTAGAGTGGAGTGGAGTGGCATGTCATAAAGTAGGGTGGAGTGGAGTGTCTTAGAGTGGCATGCCATAGAGTGGAGTGGTGTGTCATAGAGTGGAGTGGCGTGTCGTAGAGTGGAGTGGAGTGGTGTGTTGTAGAGTGAAGTAGTGTGGCATAAATTGGAGGGGCATAGATTTGAGAAGACGGTTGTATAGTGGAGCGGTGTACAATGGTGCAGAGTGTCGTAGAGTAGAGTGCAGTGGTGTGTCATAGAGTGACATGGCTTAGAGTGTCTTGGAGTGGGAGGCCATAGAGTTGAGTGTCATGGTGTAGAGTTACGGGGCATGTTGTAGAGTTACTACACACACAAAAGTCCATCTGGCTGTGCGTCAACAAGAAAGAATGTTGTAGAGTGCCATGACATGTCATAGAGTGGAGTGGTGTGTCATACAGTGGAGTGGCATGTCGCAGAGTGAAGTGCTGTGGAGTGGCACAGAGTGTAGTGGAATGTTGCAGAGTGGAGTGCCATGGAGTGTAATGGAGCTCTGTAGAGTGCCAGAGAGTAGCGTAGAGTGGTGTACAGTGGAGCAGCATACAGTGTTTTAGTAGAGTGGAGGGGTGCATCTTAAAGTAGAGTGCAGTGGCGTGTCGTGCAGTGGCATGTTGTACAGTGTTTTAGAGTGGAGCAGCATGTTGTAGAGTTGAGTAGCATGTAGTGTTGTAGAGTGGAGTGGAGTGGAGTGTTGTAGAGTGGAGTTGCTTGTGGTAGAGTGGAGTGGCACGTCATGGAATAGGGTGGAGTGGGGTAGAGTGGAGTGGTGTGTTATAGAGTACAGTAGAGTGATGTGCCATATAGTGGGGTATCTAACAGTGTCATAGAGTGGAGGGGTGTATAGTGGAGAGCTGTAGAGTAGGGAGGCATGTAATAGAGTGGAGTGGCGCGCCATAGTGAGCGGCATGTCATGGAGTGTGGTAGAGTGGAGTATCATTGAGAAGGGTGGCATGCTGTAGAGTGGAGGAAGTAGCATAGCACCAAAGGGTGGTGTAGAGTGGAGTACAGTAGTGTAGAGTGGAGGGGCATAGACTGGAGTAGAGTATTGTTGTGTAGAGTGGCATAGAGTGGAGTGGCATGTCGTAAAGTAGAGTGGAGTGATGTGTCATATAGTGGAGTGTCATAAAGTATCTTAGAAAGGAGGGGCACAGAGTGGAGTAGGGTAGAATGGAGTAGCATGTCGTAGAGTGGAGAGGTGTGTGAGAAGTTGGCCTGGAATTTGCTGACCACTAGTTAAAGTGGGCACCTTGTACCATTCCAAACAACCCTTATTGATGATTAGGTTTAACGACAACCTTTAAAGAAAGCTATCCTAGTGGTAGCTGTGGAGAGCAGCCTTCGGGCTAAGTCTCGAAGGAATGTAAAGCAGCTTGTTTTACCAGTCTATAACCTCCTGAATGACCAAATGAAAGGAGAACCACTCAAGGTATATATAGAAAATATACATATATATATATATATATATTACTAAACACTCTCTACTAACCTCTGTATGAGATTAGAGAACAATTCACACAATATTAAATCAATAGAACAACAGTAAATAGCACAATACATTGTAGGCCCCAGGGGGAGACCAAACCATATTCTAAGAAAGTGGTATAACAACCACGACTTGACTAGACACAGTGCCTAGAGCAAGTAGAATTGCTGGGACCCCAAGGAACCACCCAAAATAGTGACACAAGGGACCCACGGGGGAAGCGTGCAGAGTGAGAACACAGCCACAAGCTCCGTACAACTGTATGGGAAAATTGCGGTTGGATTTTTAAAGTTTAAGGACACTTAGGAGAGGACTTTGAGCGAACCCTTTCAAACTTAGAAGGTTCTAAGGCCAGTACCTATGTGAGCACCGGAGTACTTGTGTTACCTAACCCAGGAAAGCCCGGTGCATAGGTGTCAAATGGTGTCGGGAATCTTTGTCATTTTCAATGGTGTGATGCTGCAAAGTGCTGCTGCCGTGAAGTGGAAAAGTGTCAGATGTGATCCAAGCCTGGATTGAAGCTGAGAAGAACCTGAAAGCAGAGGGGACAAAGTCTGGGTCACTTGCCAGTGACCAGGGGCTCGGTAGACGAATGCCCACCGATGTCAGATGCTTCAGGTGATCAGAGGTGAAGATTGACTCTGCAGCCATGGGGACCAGGAGATGTTGAGGATGACCAATGTCTGCAGGCTGGCTGTCCCACAAAGGATGTCGAGAGCTGGGGGGGTCAGTGTCCAGATTCAACACCAACAAACCTTGGCAACTGCAACCCATGCGGTCAGAGAAAAGATGGTTCGGTGAGGACCAGCAAGGTCCTGAGGATTCCCCAAGCAATGGAGATTCAGGGCACATCTGGAGAAACCAGGTAAGCCCACTGAAAGTTAAATTTGCCTTCACAGGGACCCATAGGTCAACAGACCAGGGATTGCGAAGGGACCTCAGTAGGAATCACAAATTACCAGCCCACAGAACACTCATGGAGTACATGCTGGTAATCTTCAGTGGAATTGCTGCTCAGGGTCTGGACTAAAAGTAGCCCAAAGAACAGCTTCAGGGGTTGCCGGAAAGCAGATGCTTCTGCAAATGGACATGGTGCCCAGGGGTTCAGTTTGCACAGTCACCACAAGGGATACAGGTCTGAGGTTTGCTGAGCACACTAGTCAACCTCGGGGACACTTGGAAACCCACCTTCTGTGTTGCAAACGTCTTTAGAGTACTCAGGAACTTCAGAGTTGCAAACCGGTCAGATGTGTCTTTGGTGCCTGCTTAGCAGGGGAGTAACTCCTTTACTCCAAGGGAGCTTCTTCAGTCATCCATCGCAGTGTAAATAGTCAAAGTACTTGGTTTCTGTAGCAGAGGTTTGTCCAGGTAAATCCAAAGTCCTGTAGCCAGGTTTTCCTATTTTATACCCAAGGAAGCGGTGGGACAAACTCTGGGGACCCACCTATGAGAAGGTCAGGACAGAGGGGTGGATACACCCATGTCCTTTGTCCAGTTTTGCACCAGAGCAGGAGCAAATGGCTCCTTCAGCCAGTTTGAGTTGGACTATGCACAGGGACACCAAATGCGCCCCCAGTGCAGACATCAAAGCACTCTCAGAGTGCACCCACCCAGCCCCAATACACTAAAGCCTGTATGGGAGGTGGGTATGCCTCCCTGTGACAGGAAACCTATTGTCCACCCATCCCCTGCCAGAGTTTTGTCCAGCAGCAGGAGGGCAGACTCGTGTCTGTGGCTGGTAGCATCCATCTTGTGAAGCCACGTTCGAGAAAGCTGGTACTGGGTGTACCAGTGGTGTCATATTTCTCCCTCCAAGAAGGTGGAATCATACCTCCCACAGCAGTTACTGGTGTGGAGGTATGATTGCAAGGTGTTTGACACCAAACGTGACAGGTTTCTGTGCAGCTGTTTTAAAGTTAGCTTTTACCGCAAGGTTATAATGCACTTAAGAGTATATGGTAGGCTGCATCACAGAACAACCCCGGAGAACAGATTTCGAAGGCTGCAGAGAGGCTCTGCTCATGCATGGGCTCCCTCTCACATAAATCCCAGCACCCTGCCTTCAGGATTGATAAGGCCTGCCATAGGGGTGACTGATAGGTTTATATGTACAGTGATAAGGTAGACATAGTAAACCTATATCTAAGTAAGGGGTGCATGCACCACCTTACACAGGTTGCAGTAGCATGAAGTGGAGTCTCATAGAGTGGAGTGCCTTGTCATAGAGTGGAGTGGAGTGGAGTGGAGTGGCATGTCATAGAGTAAAGTAGAGTGGCATAAAGTCGAGGGGCATAGACTGGAGTAGAGTGTTGTAAAGTGGAGTGGTGTGTTGTATAGTAGACTGGAGTGGCATGTCGTAGAGTGTTGTGTCATAGAGTGTCTTAGAGTGGAGATGTATAGAATGGAGATGTATGGAGTTGAGTGGCATGTCATACAATGACATGGTGTGTCGTAGAGTGGAGTGGCATGTTGCAAAAGGAGTGGCGTGTTGTAGAGGGGAGTGGCGTGAAGTGTCATAGAGAGAAGTTGAGTATTGTAGAGTGAAGTGGCATGTCGTAGAGTGGAGCAGCTTGTCATGGAGTGGAGTGGTGTGCCGTTGAGTTTCTTTTTTTCATACATATATTTTTTTTATTTCATTGGGTACCATGGTACTTTTTAAACAATTTAGTGAAAGTACCACTGTACATCGTAAATTTAAGAAAAATATATAAATCAATAAAAATATTTTCCTTTACATCCGCAGTCTTTCCTTAACTGCCTCGTATCTTCTATGCATTACACAAACAGTAGTAAACTGCAATTCATGTAAAAATAGGGAACAAATAGAAAGTGTGGTCTTAGCAATATGTCTGCCCTTTGTTTGTACAAGAGCTTTCATTTATCAGTAATATTCTGTTTCATCATCGCCATGTACTGCAGTATAACGTGAAGGTAGCAAGGTATACTATGACCAAATATATCACTAAGATTTTGTTCCTTATTACTTAAAAACTACTGAACAAATTGCCATTGAACAAGCTCAAAAGCAGGTGGGGAGAGAGTTGAGTTCTGTCTCCCACCTGTCCAGAATGTAGTGTAAATACCAAGGGGTAGATTTTAAAGCATTTTGTGCAGGGTTCACGTCACAAAAGTGATGCTAACCAGCACAAAATGTTTTTTACTAATTTACTTTCCAGCGTAAAACTTTCTTTGTGTTGGAAAGTACCCTACAAGGTACGCAAAGCAGCACAAAGCATTAATTTGCGTTACTTAGCACCAAGGGGGCATTAAATGGGTGGACATGGGCGTTCCCATGCAACACCCTGCATTGCGTGACTTCTTTGAAAATCTGCCCTTGAGTCGGTTTAATACTTTATGTTTTTTTGTCCTATTTACCATAAGCTGAGGAAGACTTTGATAATTCCAATATGCTGTATCCTGTTGATGGAACATTTACTGGATGCAACTCGGATACTAAGAACTGAAACTATTGAGTGGGGTGCATATTCCGTGTTGGGATATTTATTGTTTTTGTGGTGCGAAAGATATACAATTTCATAAACATGATTTTATGGTGGCTGTCATAAATACATACTATTTTATTTCATTTAATTGTCTTATAAGCCACGGAGATAGGATGCACCTCATCTTTTTATCTTTTTATTCTAACTTCTGATGTGTGTATTTGTGATTCTATGTTAGAGTTGGAGTAATATTCTCTGAAATAAATATACTGAAGATATTCATACCCAATAACAAAAATGGCCCTTTCCAAAACCATTATCTATATTCCTGCCAAATTTCATAAAAATCCATTCTGACATTTTATCACTACATCTGTGGAAAAACATGTTTTGGGACCCCTTTTTTTTTTTACTTTGTACCCCCTTAACTAATCACCATGAAACTTTGCATCATCATCCAATATAGACTAAGTTATAGGTCTGCAAAATTTTGTGGCGATTCATCAAACAGTGAAAAAGTTATTAGCAAGCAAATATCTTGGGAGCTCCTCTTTCTGGAAATGTATATATATAGTAGGTAGTTATAGTTAGGAACTAGTTTCCATAGCAAGAGAGTTTTTTCATTTCCCAATAACTTTGGTATCATTTGAGAAATCCTTGCGAAATTTTCAAACCTAGTATGACGCTCAATCCAGCAGCTGTTTTAAAAGTGTTGTGGTGATCTGTTAAGCGAGGGTCAAGAAAAAGGTGGGGGGGTGTCCAAAAACATGTATCCCTATGTTAATTCCCATAGAGATTTTAGACATGACTAGAGCCCAAACTTCTGATTGGAATTACACTAAATTTGGCAAAAATGTGGCCCAGAAAGCAACCTTTTTGTAAATTGGCGTAAAACTGTGATACTAAGAAAAATAATCCTAATTGTATATATATATAAGGACTCAGATCCTCCAAGGATCCAACAGTTCTCTCGCTAAAATCTTATTGGCTGCAAACACTTCAAACCAGGATGTTATGGCAGCCATCTTGGAACTCGGCTTGATGCACATAACATATATACATTTTGAAACAAAATGAGAAGGGGATAGGGTAGGAATACCCTGACACCCTAGGGCTCTTGGGGGGGGGGGGGGGAGTCCCAGAGGGACTGCGCCAGGGCACAGCATGTTTTTTTTAAATGTGGGGGCGAGGTCTGCTGGACCCTGGACACCTAGTAAACCAAATAAACTTTGGTAGTAGCTTAGTATATATGTTTAACACATAAATTCTTAGAAAACACTTGCACTCACTGGATGATGTCATCAATCGTTTGAGTTGTCTTCAGTGATATTATCAGTGATGTCACTGACCATGTCATGAGTGATGCAATATGTGAGGTCATAGGCAGTGCATTGCTGGGGAGTAAGTTATAGTTAGCTCAGGTAACTATAACTGGTGACTTTCTATGGTATTGTAGGAGTGAGATCTGAGCCTAACTATAACACCTCTATAATCTTTGTTTTTTCAGTGAAATTTGAATGTTTTTTAACTCTATTTATAACTATAATGTCCCTGTAAACTCAGTTTTTTTTAGGTGAATTTATATACAATAATGTGAACAAGGCTGGGGATCCTGCCAAACGCGTTACAGCCCCTAAATAAAACAATAAACTTACCTGAAGACTGGAACTGCGGTGTTGGTGTCTGGCTGAGAGATTATGTGTGCCAGAGTTGGGCGTAGATATATATATAGATATATATATTCCGAAATACCTCATCAGAAGACAGGTAGCCGCCAAAGACATCTTGGACACGGACCAGATAAGTGCATAATCTTGTTTATTTAAGCAGAGTAAGCTGCATGACGTTTCGGCTCCTTGGAGCCTTGCTCACATGACAACGACCCTCATAGAGTTGCTCATTTTCAAAGTGCTAGTGACCAATTAAATCAACACCATGTGTTATTCACTCGGTATTACATGGAAAAAATATTCATAGTCAAATACCTTGCACAGTTAAGTGTAAACAATCATCGGTTGCAACTCATCTAAAATATATATATATATATATATATATATATATATATATATATATATATATATATATATATATATATATATATATATATATATATATATACATATATATATATATATGTCGCAAAAAAAAACCTCCAAAGAAAGAGAAGAGGCCACAGTAGGGGAAACAGTGGAGGCATCTTTAATGAGAAACACACCTGATGGCGAATGGATTTCGGCGTAGTATTTGCCTTCTTCAGTGCCAGGGGTGTTCACAGGATGTAGGCGCCATCATGGATTTAAATATCCTGCCCCATTCTGAAAGGTGGTGATCCGCTCCGCGTAATGACTACATGTCCCAGAGTCCCTTGTTCCCTTCGGGTTGGTAATGTGGGGGTGATTGCAAAAAACTGTTTTTGCAGAAAGTTAGGCACCACCATATTGCTCAGACCCCTTCTTTGTGTGCCCCTCAAAATCCGATGTCTCCTTGCGTCCCAAGACTGCATTCACCCCTGAGACTCAGTGATCCATTAGGCGGGGGCAAGTCTGGCAGTCCATATCGCCCAGCGATTAACAATCGCCCAAAGCATTGAAGACGCACACAACAGGCTAAAAGCCTCTTATTCATAGGCAGCTGGTAATGCGCGCTGGAAGCTCTAATTGGTTGATTTAGTCGATTTCTTTCACCCTCAGTGGGCTGCGCTTAGTGCGTACATCATTGCATGTTGGGATATGTCATTCATGTATTAGAGCAAAGTATTTCCCTCAGTGGGTTCTGCCGCATTACATCTTTGAAGCGTATTATAAACCCTTGTGGGCCTATTTATTGAGCTCCTGGCTGGATTAGCCACATCTCCTGTGCTGCACAGAGGGGGCAAAGACACAGTTCCTCACCACACAGCCTCGCTCATTTTCATGATGGTGCAGTCTTCCACGGCAGGGCCGCCGTGTACAAAGATTATCCAACAATGCCCAATGGGCTTTGCGGGGGTGGCCGACCGGAGGGAGGCTCTCCCCCCCGGGGAACTTTGGGGCTCCGGGAGGAAGGGGAGGGGGGAAGATTTAGATAGGGACACAGGAAGGGACATGGGTTTTTGGGCTAGATAGTAAGATTGGGCTCCTTTTGGGCTAGTGGGGTTAAAACCGGCCATTTTGGGTCACTGGGCACCATTTCAGGGACAGTGACCCAGCAGCCTGTGGACGTAGTGTAGCGTTGTTGGTGGTTGTTGTAGTGGTGGGCCTTAAGGTTTCGTTGACGACGGTTTGACAGTAGCGTTTTGTGGCAGCGGTGGGCGGGCAGGGACAGGGAAGAAGGGAGTGTGCCGGGCGGGAGAGCAGTGCGATTTACGTGAGGCGGCGGAGCTGAGGAGAGCGTACCTGTGTCGGTATGGCGGCGGAGAACATGGCGGATCCTAGAGTGCGGGAAGCGTTGCGGCTCCTGGGGGAGGCTGGCAGGACGGACCTCCTCCGCGACGACGTGCGGGTAAGGCCACCGCGGCGCGCTGCTGATGGCGCCGTGGCGGCGGTGACGGCGTGCGAGCCTCCGCGGTCGCGCATGAGGAATGGGGAGGGGGCGGGAGCAGGGGGTGGAGCGGCGCGAGGCGGCGGGCCGAAGGCGGCTGGGGCACGGAAAAGAGGAGGAGGCACGGCGAGGGGGCGCGGCAGCCGGAAGAAGGCGCCGCTGGTGTTTGCGAAGGGGGTGGAAGGCCCGGGGGGAGTGGGGGGGAGCGGGAGCATGCGTGAGGAGGGGCTGGGAGGCGCGGGGGGCAGGCTCTGACAGGGGCCGAGGGAGCGTCCAGGCTCGTAGGAAGAATACCAGGCTGGGGGGGGAGGTGGGGGGTGACGGGGGGATGGCAGGGGGAGACCATGAAGGAGTGGTGCAAAGGGTGGGGGGGGAGTCAGAGGGGATGCGAGGGGGTGGGGAGGGTGGGAGGCAGGACCAAGGGGGCGAGACCATGGTGGGGAGGGGGGGCAGGGGGGCAGGGGGAGTCAAGGGGGGGTCACCGTTGCTCATTGAAGAATCGGAGGAGGAGGTGGGGGGCGGGGAGGGGGGAGCGGTTGAGGTAGAATTGGGGTCTTCAGCAGAGGAGGACGTGGTGGCTCCCAGTAGACCGGTTTCGCCGCAGGGTTGGGGGAGGGGCTTGGGGCAGGGAGGGTGGGCGAGGGGGAGCGGCGAAGGAGGTAGCGGGGCGGGGGGGATGCCTCGGGGGTCATGGGGGGATGGAGGAGGGGGATGGGGGAGGGGGGGGTATGGCGGAGGAGAGTACGGTTTCGGGGGGGCAATGGGAGGTCGCGGAGGGGGGCCGAGGGGAGGCGGAGATTACTGGGGTTCGAGGGGGGGCGGATGGGGGGGATGGGGCGAGACAGGGGCTTGGGGGTGGGGGGAAGGGGGTTGGGAGGGGGGACTACCGGCGCGGCGAGGAGGACATTCGGCGGTAGGGGGGAGAGGGGGGTGGGGTGGCGACGGGGGTTTTGCCCCGGCATGCTGGACTTCCCCGTTTTTCTCTTGGCAGGAGCAGCTGGTAAGGGGCTCGGGTGAGCAGCATGCGGCTCCAACCCGCCGAGAGGATGGGCCGGCTCTGCTTAGTACGGGCGGTCGCGCTCCAACGAGGGACCATGTGCGTGCGGGCAGCGGATGGCAAGGTCATAGGTCTCCAACGCCCCCCTCCCGATGGGTCGCTCCGGCCGCCGGGGGACGGGGATGGAGCAGCAATATGACAAGACATAATGATTACCAAAATGTGGACAGGAGTATGGAGAGTGTAGATTTAGGAATGTTGATGACAGCATGTAGGGACAAGGCAGGTCTGAGCAGGATGTCGACAGGAGCGGTCATGGGAGGAGGAGAGCGTGAGATGGAGTCGGAGGAAGAAGGGGAACTGCGGGATGAAGGGGGGGAAACTGGTAATGTTGTTGGCAGTGTTTTGCAGATATGCCCCCGGCAAGTGGTGCCGCGAGTGACGGCCCCCCCAGCAGACCTGGTTAGGCGGCGGGATCCGGTGAGGACGCTAGCCTTGACGCCAGGTAAGACCAGTACGGGGTCGGGGTGTGGCTTGGGCAGGCCTCATGGAGGTCAGGAGGGTGGGAGTGCGGATGGTGGATGCCAGAGGTCCGTGGGGACAGATGCTGGCGGTGGTGATGAGGTGCGTTTGGTGAAGGGCAGATACGTGGCAGATGCGGGAGTGGGCACAGAGGGGGTAGGGGGCGCGGCGGCAGGGAGTACGGCGCCGGGGGACGCGGCGAAGGCCGGTGGGTCGGGCACAGAGGCGGTGGGGGGCACGGCGAAGGCCGGTGTGTCGGGGGCGTCCAGCGCAGGGGCGAAGGAGAGTTGTGACATGCCGGTGAAAAAGCTGCCATACATGGGGGTGGCGAAGCCACTGGGGGCGCACTTGTCGCTGGCAACTAAGGAAAAGATATGGAAGGGGGAGTACGTGGAAATCTTGAGGTTGCTACACAGGGAGTTGATGGCCAAAGAAGGGTCGAAGGAGGAGGAACAGGAATTAGCTAGGCGTCCAAAGGTGCCTGTCACTATGGAGAATTGGTCGGCTGCTTTTCTGATCTATGCCAGCGTGTACTGTGAGAAGTACCCGGATAGGGCGGTCGCGCTGTTCAAGTATATGGATGTAGTGCGGCGGGCTCAGGTGACTTAAGGAGGTAATGCTTGGTCGCATTACGATGAGGAGTTTCGGGCGCGCATGGCGTCGGACCCGGAGGCTAATTGGGGGGAGTTGGACTCCGACCTCTACCAGCAGACAATGAGTGGGGCTAAGTTTGGCCGTACCACTTTCACGGCCAGTGGGTTGCCAATGGTGCCGCCCCCCTTTTCGGCCCGCCCCACCCGTGGAGGGGTGGGGGCGGGAGGTGCCGGAGGTAACCCGGGTGTCGGAACCTGTTGGGATTTCAACAAGGGTTCCTGTCTCCGGCAGGCGTGCCGTTTCCGGCACGAGTGCTCCGCATGTGGGAGACGACATCCAGAGGCGCGATGCTGGGGGCCTTGGGGCGGCCCAGCGCAGTCACAATACCCGGCTCCCAGGCCCAGCAGGGGGAGGGGAGGGGGTAGAGGGGGGTTAGGTACCCTGGGAAAAGGCTCGTACACCGGTTAGGCTGGATCGGTTAGAACCGTTGTTGGAGGCGTATCCGCGGGCGGATGATGCAGCCGTGCTGCGTCGGGGTTTCAGGAAGGGTTTCCGGTTGGGGTACGAGGGTCCGCGGATCGCTCGGTGGGCGGAGAACCTGAAGTCCGTGAACGCACACAAAGGTATCGTCCGGGAGAAGCTCTTTAAGGAGGTGAGGGAGGGGAGGATGGCGGGGCCTTTTGCAGAGGCACCGTTGCCAGACTTGATCATCTCCCCCATTGGAGTGGTCCCGAAAAAAGAGCAGGGCCAATTCCGACTGATTCAACATCTCTCATGGCCGGAGGGCGCATCGGTGAACGACTTTATCTCGGCAGAGTTGGCGTCCGTGTCGTACTCGTCCGTGGACGTCGCGAGGCGTTTGGTGATGACGGCGGGCACGGGGGCGTTGATGGCGAAATGCGATGTGAAATCGGCTTTTCGGTTGCTGCCGGTTCACCCGGCGGATCATCAGTTGCTGGGAATTCAGCTTGATGGGCAAATTTTTGTGGACAGGGCGCTTCCTATGGGGTGTTCCGTGTCGTGCGCCTTGTTTGAACGGTTCAGCTCCTTTTTGCAGTGGGCTTTTTCCTGGCGCACAGGCTCTGAGGCGATTACGCATTACCTGGACGACTTCTTCCTGGTGGGTCGGCCCGGTTCGACGGACTGCCAGCAGAGTCTGGACAGTTTTACGGACCTGATGGGTCACCTGGGGGTTCCGTTGGCGCCAGAGAAGACGCAAGGGCCCAGCACGGTGCTGTCGTTCCTCGGGATAGAGCTCGACTCGGCGGCCATGGAAGCACGCCTGCTGGAGGAGAAGCGGGCGGTTATAGTGGAGTTGGTGAAGAGCATGTTGGCCAGGCCGAAAGTGTTGGTGCGCGAGGTGCAGGTGTTGCTGGGGCATTTGAATTTCGCTTGTCGCGTGGTGCGCGCGGGGCGGACTTTCTGTCGGCGGCTGGGTTTGGCATTGTCCGGTCTGACACGGCCGCATCATCATGTGCGGATCTCGGCGGGCGCAAAGGAGGATCTGAACATGTGGTTGGCCTTTTTGGAGCTTTTCAATGGCGTGCCCATGGCACCCCCGGAGGACTGGGAGTGGGGCGTGACGATGTCATCGGATGCGGCGGGAGTTGGAGGTTTTGGAATCTACTGGGCAGGCAGATGGTGCGCGGAACAATGGCCGGAGCATTGGCAGGCAGGGGGTAGGAGCATTGCTTTCCTTGAGCTGTTCCCGCTGGTGGTGGCTGTGACGGTGTGGGCACAGGAGTTGGCGCACAGGCGGGTGTTGTTCAAGGTGGACAATATGTCAGTGGTGCAGGTAGTGAACCGGCAGTCCGCAAGGGAACCACAGGTGCTGAAGCTGATGCGCGTTTTCGTCTTGAGGTGCTTGGAACACGATATCTTGTTTCAGGCGAGGCATGTGCCGGGAGTGGACAATGACATTGCTGATGCTTTGTCTCGTTCTCAGTGGCGGAGGTTCCATGGGCTAGCCACGGAGGCAGCGGCGGTCAAGACGGAGGTGCCGAAGGAGATGTGGTTGGTGGGAGAGCGCGGGTCGTTCAGTTGGTGAGGTCATCCCTGGCAGCGTCCACATGGAAGAGTTACGAGCAGGCCTGGATGGAATTTCTGCGCTTTGGAGCAGTAAGGCAGCGGGGCAAGTGGTGTCGGGAGGAGCAGGTGGTGCGTTTCATGCTGGGGTTGATGGACAAAGGTTTGGCGAGAGTGACCATCGCGGGTAAGCTGGCAGGTGTGGCCTTCATGGGCAAGCTGTGGTGGGGGTATGCACTCTCGGCGGGAGAATTGGGGGGGAGACTTCTGGAAGGTTGGGAGAGGGAGAGAGGGGCTCGAGTGCGGAAGAGGCGGCCGATTACGGAAGACATGTTGGCAGGCCTGGTGGGCCAGTTACCGCGGGTGTGCAGGGATCGGGCGGAGACGGTGCGGTTTTCCACGTTGATGTCGTGGCTGTACTTTGGAGCTTTTCGGGTGTCAGAGTTGGTGGGTTTGAGGGGCGACGCAGGTTTGAGGTGGGGGGATGTGGAGATCGAAGGCCGGGAGGTAGCGGTGCGGCTTCGGCGGTCCAAGACTGATCAGCGGGGGAAGGGTACGTGGGTCTTGTTGGGTCCAGGGGGAACAGAGGCGGTGTGCCCGGCGGAGTGGGGGAGACGGCTGGCGGAAGAAGGGGGACAGGATGTTGCGGAGGTCTTTGGCAGGAGAGAAGGGGGTCGTGTGACGGCGGCGCAGTTGTTGTGGGTCCTGCGGCACGCCCTGCGGTCTATGGGTGAGGACCCGGGGGAGTTTGGAACGCATTCATTTCGCATAGGGGCAGCGACAGAGGCAGCGCGAAAAGGCTGGGGGAAGGAGGAGATCAAACGGCTGGGGCGCTGGAAATCAGACTGCTATAAGTCGTATGTGAGGTTGCGAGGGGTAGCGTTGGATTAAGAATGATGGTTGGGCTCGCTGCTTACATATGTCTCTTTACAGGTGCGGTGGCGGGGCCTACGGCGGCAGCAGTGTCCATATATGTGGTGGGTCATTCGTTTGTCAAAAGAGCGGAGAGGGCTGAGTGGGAAAAATGCAGGAATCTCAATCTGGAGCTGGATGAGAATTTGTTCAGGTGTCATTGGAGGGGCACAGGGGGCATGCGTTGGCACGAGTTGGTGCCGGTTTTGAACAAAGTTGTGCGGGGGGGATCTGCCCAGATGTAGTGGTCATTCACCTGGGGGAGAACGACTTGGTGCAGTGCAAGGGACTGGCGCTGGTAAAACAAATGAGGAGGGACTTGCTGGAGATCAAGAGGCAGTGGGCAGGGATGTTGTGAAGCAGGTGCTTTCTGTGTTAGGGCTTCGGGTAGTGTTGTCGCTGGGGGCAGGTGCTGCAATGATTATGTCTGATGGCGCTTTTCCTAGTCAAACGGGGGGGGGTAGGATAGGAGGAAGGAGTCTTACTGGCTGAGGAGAGGGAGTGTACAGAGGGCTGATGTTGAAACAGTGAGAAAAGTGTTGGTTTATTAATAATGATGTTATGTTGTTGGCGGGGAACTGTTTAGGGGAGGGGGTGGGGGTTTCTAGTCAGGTACATGTATAATTAGTTAGGCCTAGTTTTGTACGGCAAAGGCCAAGGTTGGGGTATGTTTTCAGGATGCACCTGTTTCCCAATAAAGCGGCCTTTATCACACCTACATCTGTGTCCGGTCGGTTCTTCCCCTCCCCGTCTCCCGATGGGCCCCAAAGCATTGAAGACGCACAAAACAGTTGATGTTAACTTTACGGTTATATTCTTTTCAAATAGAAACCAGCATCCTCATTACAGTGTTAAAATTCACCTTGCCTGACGCGTTTCGAGGCTGAAAGCCTCTTATTCATAGGCAGCTGGTAATGCGCGCAGGAAGTTCTAATTGTTTGATTTAGTCCATTTTTTCACCCTCAGTGGGCTGCGCTGAGTGAGTGCATCATTACATGTAGTTCACGTATTAGAACAAAGTATTACCCTCAGTGGGTTCCGCCGCATTACATCTTTGAAGCGTATTATAAACCCTTGCGGGCCTCTTGAATGAGCAGCTGGTAGGATTATCCACATCTCCTGTGTTACACAGAGGGGGCGAAGACACAGTTCCTCACCATACAGCCTCGCTAATTTTCATGATGGTGCAGTCTTCCACGGCACGGCCGCGTGTACATAGATTATCCAACAATCAGCTAAAGCATTGAAGACGCCTACAACAGGTGATGTTAACCTCATGGTTATAAACTTTTCAAACGGCAACCACCATCCTCATTGCAGTGTTAAAATTCATCTTGCCTGGCGCTTTTCGAGGTTGAAGCCTCTTATTTATAGGCAGCTGGTAATGCGCTCCGAAAGCTCCAATTGGTTCATTTAGACAATTTCTTTCACCCGCAGTAGGCTGTGCTTAGTGCGTACATCATTGCATGTTGGGACATGTAGTTCATGTATTAGAGCAAAGTATTACCCTCAGTGGGTAACTCGCATTACATCTTTGAAGCATATTATAAACCCTTGTGGGCCTCTTGAATGAGCTGCTGGCAGGATTAGCCACAAGTCCTATGCTGCACAGAGGGGGCGAAGAGACAGTTCCTCACTACACAGCCTCTCTAATTTTCACGATGGGGCAGTCTTTCACAGCAGGGCCGCTGTGTACATACATTATCCAACAATCGCCCAAAGCATTAAAGACGCACACAAGTGACACAGGTGATGTTAACCTCACGGTTATATTCTTTTCAAACGGCAACCAGCATCCTCATTGCAGTGTTAAAATTAATCTTGCCTGACGCGCTTCGAGGCTGAAAGCCTCTTATTCATAGGCAGCTGGTCCACAAAAGGGCAGAATTCAAAGCTCTGGTCCTGGCTCATCGAGCCTTGCGAGGCAAGGGCTCTGCCTATCTTTCCACGTGCCTGATTCCTTATAACAACTCCAGGACCCTACGCTCTTCTTCTAAAAACCTCCTTACTGTCCCCAGATTCAGGAAAACCCGTTCTGGTGGGAAATCCTTCCCAGTATTGACGGCGGCCCTCTGGAATAAACTACCCAACGCCATCCGGTTGATCAAGGATGAACAACCTTTCCGGAGAGCCCTAAAAACCCACCTGTTCTGTTGATTGTCATTCTTTTAACAACCATCTTACGCAGTATGAACTTACACAGAAGCGCCGGGACACCCCGTTGGGGTAGCTGAGCGCGATATCAAGATACACTAAATAAATAAAATAAAATAAATGATGCGCGCCGGAAGCTCTAATTGGTTGATTTAGTCCATTTCTTTCACCCTCAGTGGGCTTTGCTCTACTATATGAACTACATGTCCCAACATACAATAATGTACGCACTAAGTTCGGCCCAATGCGGGTGAAAGAAATGGACTAAATCAACCAATTAGAGCTTCCAGCCTCGAAACGCGCCCACCTCTCTGACAGTATGAGCAGCTTTGAACTGACCCAGAACATCTACAAACCCAGGCACGCTGCAGGACACATGCTGTACCCCATTTTCAACTCCAGCAACTGCATCAAATACAGCCACATCACAGAACTCACAGGGACCAATCAGTACATCGTCCACTTCAGCATCTTCAGCACCCGCATTCTCAAAACTTCATCAACGGACATACCCCCACCACAAACCAAGATGAACCACAGAATGACCATCTGGAACCACCTCTCCACCCAGGACCCCACCTCCATCATGAAATCCAACCACTTAGCTCCCACAGACCAATGCCTGCATGACATCTTCAACCTCAGAAACCAAAGAATCGTCCAGGAACTCACCACCCTGCTCAACACTTCAATCATCACAGAAACATTTACTGATGCCTGGAAATACGTTGAATTCAAACCACTACTCAAAAAAGCCTCTGTCAACCCCACCAAACTCAAAAGCTACCAGTCAATCTCCTTGCTCCCATTCTGAGCCAAGGCTCTAGAAAAGACTATTAACAGGCAACTCTTGGCACACCTGTAGCAGATCCAGCGACTTGATGCCTCCCAATCTAGATTCATCAGCAATCACAGCATCGAGACTGCCCTGATTGCAGTCTCTGATGACATACGAACCCTTCGCTATTAAGGAGAAACAGCAGCTCTGACAACTTCTTGACCTCTTGGAAGCCTTCAACAGTGTTCACACCACAGGCTGATCGAAAGACTCCACATTATCGCATAGATTAGGATGCACTCAGATGGATCCCCTCCTTCCTCACCAGAAGAACTTAGAAGGTCCTCCTACCACCCTTCACCTCCGCACCCAAGGATATCATCTGTGGTGCCCCTCAAGGTTCAGCTCCATGCTAGTCAATGCATATATGACCCCACTGGACAACATCATCAGATCTCATGGCCTCAAGATAATTTCCTACGCAGATGACACCAAACCCATCCTCTTTCTCACCAATAACCCTACCACCACCATGACCAAATTCCGAAGATGCATGACAAGTTTTGCCGACTGGATGAAGAACAACTGCCTAAACTAAACACGGAGAAATGGAAGTACTGATCTTCGGCAACAACAGCAACCCATGGAGTGCCGCATGGTTGCCCTCAGACATGAGAACCTCTCCCATAACCATCGACCATGCCAGAAACCTCGGAACCAACATAGATAACAAGCTCACCATGAAATCACAGATCAAAGCCATCTCCTCCTTCTTCCTTACGCTGGGCATGCTACATAAGATCTACAAGTGGGTACCCCAGCACACCAGTTGCACCATGACACATGTCCTAAGCACAAGTCAACTGCACTATGGCAATGCTCTCTAAGTAGGAATCACTGCGCACTTCCTAAAGAGACTTCAAACAATACAGAATGCCACACACAGACTCATACTAGACCTTCCCGACAAACCCACATTTCACCCCAACTCAGGCAACTTCACTGGCTCGCAGTACAGAAGAGATGCCAATTCAAACTGCTGACCCATGCACAAAAGGCTCTACGCAACCAATGACCCGCCTACATTAACCACTACCCGAACTTCCTTCAACCATCGAGAAGATTATGCTCTGCTTCCATTTCATGTGCCCACACTCCTTTCATCTATTAAAGCAGAAGTGGAGGACTCTCCTCCAACATCACAGCGGAAGACCTGGAACAGCCTCCCGCGCAGCTCCAGACTATCACCTCACTTCTGGAATTCTAAAGGGCCCTCAAGATCTGACTGTACGAATGAGTCTCCCTGCTAGCGCCTGAATACCCTAATGGGTGATTAGCAGCGCTATATAAATACAGACTCATTGACTTATTGAGGGAGGGCACGCAATCTCCCTCCCCATTAACAAAAAAAAACACCCCCAGTAGATGGGGCCACCGCAGAATGATAGGGCTCAGGCAGGGGGGCTGCACAGCCCCCATCACCTTTCAAACAAATACGGCCCGGGAGATGAGGTTCCTGCAATCTATAAAGGCTCATGGAGGAGGGCCACATGGTCCCACTCCTCTTTTGTATTGGTTCGGACCTGGGGGTAGGATTCCTGGGGACTAATAAGACTCAGGTAGGGGGCCACAGCCCCTGCTCTTAGATTTTGGCCCTAGAGGATGGGGTTTCCAGAGCCCAAGATGGCCTGAGGATGTGTTGTGTGCCCCCCTCCCATTTTCTTTGAATTTGGCCCCAGAGGATGGGATCACCAAGGCCTATTCAGGCTCGGGGGAAAAAAAGGGCTGCACACCCTTCTACCCAGTTTAATTGTATTTGGCTCCAGGAGATAGGTCTTCAGGGTCAATTAAGGGGTGGGAGGCAGCTGTATGCTTCCTCCTCATTATATGTATGTTTTGGCCCCATGGCCTAAAGGCCAACCCTATGCTGTGTATCCCAAAAGTTATGTGCAGTGTGGGGTTGGCAGCCTACTGGGTGTTTGGCCACCGGTCCTGACGGGAGGCCAAGCTCTGTGACTAACTCCCTGCTGCACACAGCCGAAGGCTGTGCACAGCTTGTGGTTGGCTGCCTGCGGGAATATGGAAGCAAGACGTGGCTGCAACAGAGGCCCTGAGTCTAACCTCATGCCATGCTCTACCAAAAGCCTTGTGTGTCATGGTGTTGACTGACTCCGGATGGTTGCGTACAGGGAGTTGAACACGAGACCTGGCTGCAAGTCAGCCCTCCTGCCAGCCACACGCTGTGTGCCAAAAAAGGCTGAGTGGCTGCCTCTGTTTGGTTTGCTGCAGGGCCTAGATGTGACAAAAGGCTGTGCGGGCAGGGGTTATCTTTACGTATGGTACTAAAATATTCCTTTACGTTAACAAAACACTAGAAATTCACTGATAAAAGAAAGGTTAACGTAACGTTATAGTTAGGTGTGATAAAAAGATCTCTTTTTTTAACTTTAGAAATTCGCTGAAAAAAACAATGTTTAATGTAAAGTTATAGTTGGGTGAACATGTCAGTCAAAACATTAGCATTTTGAACCCAAAGAAAGCACAGAAATTCAAAGTTGTAGTTAGCAGAGCTAACTATAACTTGCGCCCTGCAATGCCTGCTTATGGCCTCACATATTACATCACTCATAACATTTTCTATGACATCATTTATGACAGTACTGATAACATCTCAAATGAAATCACAGTTTAGCCAAGCTTGGAAAATCTGATTGAAAGCTTGATCTTTGAGTCAAAACCCACAACTAGTTTTGCTTTGGGAGCATTAAAGCTTCTGGGTATGTTCCACAAGTGTATTCAACATGTCTTCTGTTTGTTTTTCTAAGATGGGAAAACATACGTAAAAACGCCCCT